>NW_026114213.1:789647-922242 GCF_018139145.2 Gymnogyps californianus | reverse complement strand
TTTGGAATAAAAGCTAAACATAATCTATTATTTTTAGGAATGACTGACATCTGGAACAGCTGATATTTCTCCTTGAAGCTAGAGGATGGATCCAGATTATTTAAAGTATTCATTCTCAGTATTCATATGGGAAGTGGAAATTTTTAATATGTTCTGTGTGACAATGGAGCATTTCTGAAATATTCAAAACAATATTATCTGATTGGTAGATAAAAAGTTGAAAAATACTTGGTTCAGAGTGTGTACATAACACAAATGTAATACTTTTCATATGGATAATAATTTTTTAAAACAAACTATAAAAAAGAAACATTTTATCCATGTTTTATCTAAACAGAAAAGTTAGACAAAAAATTTGTACAGAACTCTATCAGAATATTTTATAGAAGTGGATTGTCTCAGATACTGTAGCAGAATTTTATTTTGAAAGAAAACACATGAACAAATTAATTTATTTGTCTGACAAATATCTTGTTTTAACACTGAAATGAAACATTTCCATTTTTTATTTTGCTATTTTAAAAAAAATTTTTAAAAAATGGAAAATCCATGCAATAGAAGAAACAAAAATCAAAACAAAATATTTTTTACAAACTTGAAACAAGTTCAAGTTTGTTAAAATTTCGAGAGGGAGAGGGCAAAATTTTCCTTATCTAGGAATTTTTAAATGTTTGTTTTCATAAGAAACCTAGATTTTTAAATCTCAAAATTCTCTAACATCAATCTCTCAGCAATCCTATTATCCAGAAGGAAAATAGGAGGGATGTGTTAAATTGTTGTGGCTGTTTGTTTGCTATTTACTGTTTTGTTTTAATGTTTTAATGGGTGATAATGAGAAGGATGAAGAGAATCTGGGAAGGACCCTGTAAGGGTATGTGGAAGGAGAGTATCTGCTCCTTTAAGGGTATCTGGTCAAGGACCTTTTTCAGTGCAGCAAGGGAAAATAAGAAAAGGAGGAAGCCATAAACAAGAACATACAGGGACACAAACCAGACCGACAAATGATAAGGGAGGCAGTGATGAAAACCAAACCTGGTCTAACACTAATTCTAACACTAATTCTGTGTGACTGGCCATGTCAGCGTCCTCTGTGATACGTGTGCAGCTTCATCACTGGTTGTACCTGCACCCAGGAAAGCAGCAGCCGCATCCCTCAGCCTGGGCAGAGACCCCGGGTCCCTGGGGCACTGGCTGGGCTCCAGCAGCCAGGCCAGAGAGGCCCTGGGCTGGAGCAGCTGGGGGAGGTGGCTGCGCTTCTTATTTCACTTAACAGACCCCACACGAGCTCCTCTTATGAAGCTCACCACCAAACCCCAAGTCCATCGAACAATATAAAACACTGGAGAAATCAAAGAAAAAAGAAAGCCTTTCAATATTCCATTGTTTTTGTACATGATAATTTGGATTTCATCTCACAGATTAGTTAGATTTAATTTTTCTCAGCTTCTAGGACAAAAGCTAAACATCTCTAAAACACATTTCTGAAACAGGGTTAGCAGTCAGTTGGTTTGCAAGCTCGAGTGCACTGATTCCCCAATCCAGGTATCATTTGACAGACAAGCTGCACATGGCTGGTCACCAAGCCCCACACTTGGCACAGGGAGGGGATATTTTTACCACATGCCTTTTACTTTACCTCTCACAATCAGGAGAGTGTGTGTTTTAATCGCTTTGGTACATGGGGAGGTTCAGCGGTCAAATTCCTCCCAAATCCAACTATATGGACCTATTGGCCTCAGAAGGCTTTAAACCTAAAAGCAAAACACGCTCCATTGAATTTCTACCTTCTTATATTTTCTTTAAGAAAGGTAAACAAATTTGAATTAACTCTGTATTCTGTTATTTGCAATTACATTCTGTACATTTAATAGCAGGTCTGTTTCATCTAGTACTAATTCACAAAATAGCAAACTTCTGCCAAACAAAACTTTTATCAAAAAACATTTTAATTTCAGCATTACCAAAAGCATGCTCTGGAAAGTGAGGCTTGCTCAAAATCTCCCTTAGCTCTTTGGTTTTTTTCTTTAGCAAAGGTAAAGTAAAAATAATGAGCAGGAGAGTGTATTTGCAAGACAGCATTATGTTTTCAGTGTCAGAGAAAATTTGCATTTTTCTGTACATGGCTGTTCTGACTCCTGGAGTAACTAACCTTAGTATAATATTAAAGATTATAAAAGGATCTGATTCTGTACATATTTAAGCATGTGTATGACTTTAGGCAGGTGTTTATTTTATTATTTTATGAATTATCTTCTCATTGCTGCATAATGATTTGCATTTATTTTTGAAGATAGTATTTTTAATAAAGACATGGGTAATTTTTAATAAGGCACTAAATGACTATCAAATTATCACATGACTTTTTAACGTTACTGAAAGATCACAAGTTTGGGAAAAAAAAAATTTGTAAATTTGTTAGCAGAGACCCATTCAATATTTGTCTCCCCAAAGTCTAGTTCTACCTAAAGATCCAGTTGTATACTCTAAGGGTTACTCATAGAACTGTTGAACATAACCACTACAGTTTCTATATATTTAATAAAAGCACAACAACATTATGTTAACATTATTTTTCCCATATTTTTTAATTGTCCAGGGCGGTAATCTTATTTTCATCTAATAGTATTTGATCCAGAAGTAAAAATACTATGGTATCTGACTGAAAGATAATTCCGTTAAGGGATGTTAAGATGAGGCCACCTCCTCCAGCCATTCTGGCCCAGAACTCCCTCCTGCTCAGCCGCTGGAGCCCAGCTTGGTGTGCCCGGGGACTCAGGGCCGAGGCGATCAGTTCCGGTGCAGGCGCGTTCCGCAGCGGAGCGGGGGATCGCGGCATACAGGGAGGGGTTTCCTGAGCCGGGGAAACCCCAGGAGAGCTCGGAGACCTGCCAGGAGCCGGTAGCTCTCACGAGAGAGAGCAGCTGATGAGGCGTGGGCGGGGCCAGGAGTAACGGCGGCCATCCCCCCACTCCCACAAAGGGCAGCCCCAGGGAGCACTAGCGACCAGGAGGGGCAAACAGGGCGCGGCGCGGCGGTTTGTGCGGGAGGGTGCCTCTTTGAAGGAGGGACATTCCACTGGCCGAGTGGAGAGGCTTGAAGTCCACATAACCCAGCAACCGGGCACTGTTCTGTGACCATCTGCACAGGTCGAGGGCACTCATCCTACCTGACCCTCAAGGCAGAATGGTGGGCACTCATCTGAGAGCAAAGGCTGCAGCTCCGGCTGGGGAGTCTGCACCATCTACCCCAGTGGTGGCTGATGCCTCCACCTAGACGGAGTTGCTGAAGGGAGAGGCTGCAGTGCAGACCTCAGACTGCAGGAAGTGCCTAGACCTTTCTCCTGGGGCAGGGGCAGGCAGCAGACCTGCCTGCAAAAGGTGTGCCCAGGTGGAGGACCTCCTGCAGCAGGTGGTTGAGCTGCAGGAGGCAGTGAGAAGGCTGTGTAACATCAGGGAGGCTGAGAAGGAGTTAGATAGCTGGTTCCAAGTGCAGTCTGCAGTGGACCCGCAGCCAAACAGCCAAAAACTCCCCCACCGGCACACATGGAAGGGAGGGGGCCAATAATGCAGAAGAATGGAAGCTTGCAACAGCAAGGACCTGCAGGAGGAAGAGACTTCCCCCGAAGCCTGAGGTGTCCTTGCAGAACCACTTCACCGCTCTGCAGACTGAAGAGGAAAGACCCATCACATCAGGAGAGGTGCTGGAGCTGAGTAAGGCAGCCTGATCTGCTCCCTGTATAACAACCAGCGCAACTAAGAAAAGGCGATGGGCGATAGTGATATCGATAAAGATTAACTTAGCTTATTTTACCCTACCAATATATGGCATTGTGAAACTGTCTCAGAGCAGGAACCCCAAAGTGAATGATAGTCCGCTTTGTTAACGGTCCATGAAGGACCGCTTAGTGTTGCCAAGTTTAAGTGAAACTAGGGGAAAGGTAATTCCGGCAGGGGAGATCACGACCACCGACTCGCAGACCACTGGCTCAAGAAACCCACCGACCCAAAAAGGTTAAGGAAGTAAAGGTCTCAAAAATCGTAGTGGGCATGCGTAGTAATTTACATGGTAGGCGAAGAAATTTTAACCAATCATTTAATAGACTAACAATGAATATGTATTGAATGATTAAATATGTTAACATCTTGTGTATAAATAATGGTTGGTATACATCAACGGTGTGCTGGTTTGTACCTGGCACCCGTATCTGCGCATTTCCGTAATAAAGGAAAATACCTCGACTCTGTGTGTAAATTGGGCGACGCACACCGGGTAACGGACCCAAGTTTTTGGGACAACGGTTTTCTGGCGACCCAGATGGGACAGCACTGACAGCCTTGCCTGGTTCGTCTTGCCGCACCTGACGGGGAGAAGGGAACTGAGTGGATTCCAGCGCGCACCGACCTGTTGATCGGGGACTCCATCAGCTCCACTCCTGCAGTCAGGCGGTAAGCGACACAACGGTGCAACGCTATTAAAAGAGGTATTTCCGAATATTGGGAAAAGGGGGACAGGTGAAATCCCTTGGAAAACAGTAAGCCACTGGAATCTGTTCTGTTAACGAAGGGAGATGTCCCTCATTCTGTTTAAGCCCTGCATAAGGCGCATCAGAAAGGATATGCAGCAGTGGCTTCTGAAATCTGTTCGGTACCGAAATGGGCTCTGCTGCTTCTCAGGAGGCATCCCCTTGTTCTCCTTTAGGATGCATCCTAAAATATTGGAATAAATTTGGTGGGCATCCCATGACAAAAGATTGTCCTGGTTTCAGCTGGGACAGAGTTAACTTTCTTTTTAGTAGCTGGTACAGTGCTGTGTTTTGGATTTAGTGTGAGAATGATGTTGATAGCACTCTGAGTTTTAGTGTTGCTAAGTAGCGCTTATCTTAAGCCAAGGACTTTTCAGTTTCCCATGCTCTGCCAGCAAGCAGGTGTGCAAGAAGCTGGGAGGGAGCAGAGCCAGGGCAGCTGACCTGAACTAGCCAAAGGGGTATTCCATACCATGGAACGTCATGCCCAGTATATAAACAGGGGGAGTTGGCCAGGAGGGGTGGATCACTGCTCAGGAACTAACTGGGCATCGGTCAGCGGGTGGTGAGCAATTGCATTGTGCATCACTGTTTTTTTTCTTTCCCCCCCTTCTTTTTTTTTTTTTGTTATATTCCTTTTCATTACTATTATTATTATATTTCATTAATTATTATTGTTAGTATTATATTTTACTTTAGTTACTAAACTGTTCTTATCTCAACCCACGAGTTTTACTTTTTTTCCTTTGCTTTCTCCTCCCCACCCCACTGGGAGGGGGAAACGGCTGCGTGGTGCTTAGTTGCTGACTGGGGTTAAACCATGACAAAGATAAATTGAAAAGATGTTGTAATCAATGGTGGCCACAATATCATTTGGAAGATGGTGAGAAATGGCCTGAAAATGGGACTTTAAAATATAATATCATTTTGCAATTGATGTTATTTTGTCGAAGGGCAGAAAAATGGGATGAAATTCCATATGTGGATTTGTTTTTCACCTTAAGGAATGACTGGGAAATTAGAAAGAAGTGTGGTTTGGTGGATTCTAAATATCGAAATGGAATATATTTGGTTAAAAAGTAAAATAGTGACTCTTGTTGTGCAGGCTGTAAAACTAGGAAAAATGGTTTGGAAGAAAGTGAGGAAGATGTTGAATTGCTGGTTGCACCTCCTAAAGCCAATGAATCTGAAAGTTCAGATGAGGGAGATAATGTTAGTCTGGTAGCTGGGAGAACGAGGGATCAGAGGTCTAGTATTCAAGCCCCTCTAAGACAAGCAGTGGGCCCAGAAGGAGGCCCTGTGTATGTACATGTTCCATTTACTACCTCAGATTTATTAAATTGGAAACAGGCAGTTGGGTCTTATCGGAATAACCCAGAGGGGATGCATAGTACTGTTAAGACTGCGATAACTCACAATTCTAATTGGAGAGAGATACAAGCTCTTTTAGAGTATCTATTTACCCATGAGGAAAAGACGACAGTCCTAGAAAAGGCTAGAGGACTATTCCAACAGCATGGAGGAGCACCTAATGCTGACACATATCTCCCCAAGGAGGATCCAGGGTGGGACCCTAATACAGATGAGGGATTAATGAGAATAAAGGAATACCAGAAATTAATTTTATATGGAATTCAAAATGGGGTAGAAAACCCCAAAAAATTATCTAAGTTATATGAAATAAGACAAGGAGACAAAGAGACCCCATCTGCTTTTTATGAAAGAATGTGTGAAGTAGCTCGAAAATGGACAAATTTGGATCCAGATGATGCTAGTAATATGAAATTGTTAATATGTTGTTTATTGGCCAATCGGCATCGGACATTAGAAAAAATTGCAAAAAGTGGATGGTGCAGATGGAACGACAATTTCACAATTGATGTCAATTGCATATAAAGTTTATAATAATCGGGATGAAATAGAAGAAAAAGGCACAAATAGTAAAAGACAGAGTTTGATATTTGGGATTTGACATAATGCAAGGACAGAGGGAGTTAAGTGCAGAACGAAAAGAAGCAATTTGTAGAATTGCAGTACCCACCTCAAAGAAACAATTAAGAGGATTTTTGGGCATGGCCGGATGGTGTCGGCTGTGGATCCCTAATTTTGGACTGATTGCTGAACCATTATATGCTGCTATTAAAGGGCCAGAAGAGCTGTTGGAATGGACTGCCGAATGCTGAAAAGGGTTTGATGAAATCAAGAAAAGACTAATGGAAGCTCCTGCATTAGGACTTCCAAATTTGGAGAAACCCTTTCAGCTATGTGTACATGAGAGGCAGCAAGTAGCCCTAGGAGTCCTAACCCAAATGTTGGGAAGTTGGAAGAGACCTGTGGGGTATTTTTCTAAACAGTTGGATGAAGTCAGTAAAGGATGGCCTGCTTGCCTGAGAGCTGTTGCTGCAGCAGTGATTCTGATTGAAGAGGCTAGGAAACTGACTTTGGGACAACATATAACTGTATTTGTACCCCATGCTGTGATCTCTCTCCTAGAAAATAAGGGACACCATTGCATTTCTCCTATCAGATTGGGTAAATACCAGGCTGTCCTGCTGGAGCAGGATGACGTCACCCTTTCAATATCTACTACCTTAAATCCTGCGACTTTACTGCCAATTTCGGAACAGAACAAATTACAGCATGATTGCTTGACAACAATTGAACAAGTTTATTCTAGCAGACCGGATTTACAAGATACTCCTCTTTCAGATTTCGATTTAGAATTATATACAGATGGGAGTAGTTATACGTCTGGAGGAAAGCGACGTGCTGGATATGCAGTAGTGACTAGAGACCGTATTCTGGAAGCTGAGTCTTTACCTCATAATACATCAGCCCGGAAAGCTGAATTGATTGCTCTGATTCGAGCTTTAAAATAAGGATTGGAAAGAAAGTTAATATATGCACTGACTCAAAGTATGCCTTTGGAGTTGTCCATGCTCATGGGGCAATTTGGAAAGAAAGGGGCCTCCTAAACTCACAAGGAACTCCCGTTAAATATGGTGTTGAAATTATGAAATTGTTACGAGTTGTTTTACAGCCAGAAAAAGTTGCAATAATTCATTGTAAAGCACACCAGAAGGGAAACAACGAAGTAATCAGAGGAAATCGGAGAGCGGATGCTGCTGCCAAAGAGGCAGCCCTAAAAAACCCAAAGATAGAAGGAGCTCTAATTTCAGAACGTTGCCTAGATTTAACTCCTCCACAATATACAGAAAGAGAAGATCAACTGGCTGAACAACTAGACTGTACCAAAATTGAACAAGGATGGTGGATGACACCTTTAAAACAACTTCTAATTCCTGAAAGGACAATGGAATTTGTATTGAAGAAACTACACCACGAAACACATGTGGGCTCTGATGCATTGGTGCTTATTGCAAAAAAATATGTCATAGGACCAAAAATGCAAAGCCTTGCAGATATAGTGGTAAAGAAATGCCCAATATGCTGTGCGAATAATCCAAAAATTGAAAGAAGGCACCAGGAGGAAATATAAAACGAGGAATAACATCCGGACAATACTGGCAAATAGATTTTTCAGAGTTACCTAGGTGTAATCAGTATAAATATCTGCTAGTTTTAGTAGATACCTTTTCTGGTTGGCCAGAAGCTTTCCCCTGTCGCACCAATAGAGCTAGAGAAGTGGTCAAGGTAATGCTGAAAGAAATTATTCCTAGATTCGGTATTCCAGAGGGAATATCTTTGGATAATGGACCTCATTTTATAGCAGAAGTAGTACAGGGGGTTTTTAAATTTCTAAAGATAAAATGGGATCTCCATACTCCATGGAGGCCTCAGTCTAGTGGTAAAGTAGAATGAATGAACCAGACTCTTAAAAGACAAATTTCAAAATTATGTCAGGAAGCCCATCTTAAACGGGTAGAGGTCCTACCTCTAGCCTTATTAAGGATCAGGATAACTCCAAGAATTAAAGAAAAAGTAAGTCCTTTTGAAATACTATACGGAAAACCATATCCTGCTAATGTAATCACAATACAAGGGGATCAAATGCACATTAAAGGACAAGAGACAGTCAAAGAGTATTTAATCTCTCTTTCGCAGATTTTATCTTCTTTACATAGATATATAAACCAGAGGACACCGTTACCGTTGGATACCCCTATTCACCCCTTTCAGCCAGGAGACCTAGTCTACATACAGACTTGGAAGGACGAACCCTTGAAGGAAAAGTGGAAAGGACCATATACTGTGTTGCTGAGAACTTACACCACAGTAAAGGTAGAAGGAGTGGATTCTTGGATTCCTTATACAAGAGTTAAGAAGGCACCACTTCCAGAGCAGAAACAGTGGACTTTGGAGTCTACGGGAGAGTTGAAATTAAAAATTTCAAAGAAAAGTAAACAGTTCTTTTTATATTCGGACAATCGCTGCAAGTCTTGAGTTATAAGTTTACGAATTGTATTTGGGATATTGAAGATTTTTAAATTATAGTAGTGTGTTTAGTTTTACCAACTGTATAGAAAATTTATATCAGGTTTTGTAAGGGAAAATCTAAACATGATAAAGTTGAAGATAATATTAGTATTACTAATTCATCAATGTATGAACATTTCCAATAGCAATTTGGTTTTGCAACTCGTCCATTCATTCGGGAGAATCCACAATGTTAGCCAGATTACCGCATGTTTACCATTACCAAAATCTGCTGCTTCCCCTTTAGACTGGGGAATTCTGACCATTGACCTAAATCAAATTTTTGATACCATGTTAGCTAATGGGACAGGAATATTACAGTTTAACTTAAAGAAAGAGAAAGTATTTGGATTAGGAAGATGGAAAATTTTGGGTAATGAATCAAGAAATTTGTGTTGGCATGTCAATGAAACACATCAGCCAGGAATAATTAAAGAAGCTGAACCCTGTGACCGATTCCCTTGGGGAATGCAGTTTCTCTCTGTTTGGAAAACTGCTGAGGAAGGAGAATGGCATTATATGCAGTCAACTCTTTGGTGTATTGACTGGACAGGAGACCAATCAAAAGAAAAGATAAGGAAGTTAATTCTACCTTCGAATTTAACAGAAAATAGAATAGAAATCCCTAAAGCTTACAATTGGAATTGCACTCGAGTTTTTAATTGTTTGGCTAATATATCGGACATTCAGAGAATAGGAGCATTGGCTAGAGCTTTAAGATTAGGATGTTTATGTTGAAATTATTCAACGCTCTTAAAGGATACCTGGACAGGAACAATGATTAAGGATAAAGTAATTAATTGTGAATGGGAAACTGTTCTCCCATTGGACATACTGTCTGGGTAAGTAGTGATGGATCTTGGTCAACACAATTGTCTCTAAAAGGACCCAGAAAACAGGTGACATTGGGAATGTTAACTTTGTGTCCTTTGTGGAGAAAATGACCCCTAACCTCCGAATTATGGGGAAAAATTAAGAGATCTAGTGTAGATCCATGGCAACATCCATCAACTGGAACAACAGTAGGGTGGATATTAGAGTCCATATTTAGTCCTCAGATAACTTCTTTTAGAAATCGTGTATGGTTACACAATTTGACTGGACAAATTGAGGCATTAGCAAATGCTACAAAAATTGGCCTACATGATCTAAATGTACAATTACAAACCACCTCAAGAATGACACTCCAAAATCGTTTAACTTTAGATTTGTTGCTTCTACATGAACATGGTGTCTGTGGATATTTAAAACTAAAGGATGACAAATGTTGTATCCATATCCCGAATGTCACTGAGAATTTAGAAAAACAGCTTGATGTTATCCAATGAGTAGCCAAATCAAGTCGTGACTTAAGAGAAGGAATGGAAACTGGGTGGCTTAATAAAATTTTACATGGCTTAGGATTCTCCCTGACAGGATGGTTACAAAGCCTATTGCAAAACTTGATTATTTTTTTGATTATTACGATAATTGTCTGTATCATGTTTGGATGTCTAAAAACCCTTGTTACTAGGCAACTGGTGGTGCAAAATGGAGGTGAGACTTGTCGAAAATTAGAATTTCGATAAGTCTCAAAGGGGGAACCGATATCGATAAAGATTAACTTAGCTTATTTTACCCTACCAATATATGGCATTGTGAAACTGTCTCAGAGCAGGAACCCCAAAGTGAATGATAGTCCGCTTTGTTAACGGTCCATGAAGGACCGCTTAGTGTTGCCAAGTTTAAGTGAAACTAGGGGAAAGGTAATTCCGGCAGGGGGAGATCACGACCACCGACTCGCAGACCACTGGCTCAAGAAACCCACCGACCCAAAAAGGTTAAGGAAGTAAAGGTCTCAAAAATCGTAGTGGGCATGCGTAGTAATTTACATGGTAGGCGAAGAAATTTTAACCAATCATTTAATAGACTAACAATGAATATGTATTGAATGATTAAATATGTTAACATCTTGTGTATAAATAATGGTTGGTATACATCAACGGTGTGCTGGTTTGTACCTGGCACCCGTATCTGCGCATTTCCGTAATAAAGGAAAATACCTCGACTCTCTGTGTGTAAATTGGGCGACGCACACCGGGTAACGGACCCAAGTTTTTGGGACAACAATAGTAGTAGGCGACTCTCTTCTGAGAGGTACGGAGGCACCCATTTGCCGCACCTGACGCACTCTCTAGTGAGGCATGCTGCTACCAGGGGCTCGTATCAGGGATGTCACCGAGAGACTGCCAAGCCTCGTACAGTCCACTGACTATTATCTGCTGCTGTTGTTTCATGTGGGCACCAGTGATACAGCCAGGAGCAGTCTGAGGAGTATCAAGAAGGATTACAGAGCCCTGGGAGCAGCATAAGGACTCTGGAGCACAGGTAGTTTTTCCTCAATCCTCCCGGTCAAAGGGAAGGGGTTTGAAAGGGCCAGTCGAATCTGGCGAATCAACAAATGGTTACGGGACTGGTGCCACAGCCAGGGGTTGGCTACTTAGACCATGGGACTCGCTTTGAGAAACCTGGTCTACTGGGGGCTGATGGGGTCCATCTGTCAGAGAAGGGGAAGAGCATCTTCAGTCATAGGCTTGCCAAGCTGGTGAAGAGGGCTTTAAACTAAAGTTGCGGGGAGGGGAACCTCAATCCATCCCACTCCTACCAGTTTGATGCCAGTGCCAGCAATAGATGCCCAGAGCCTGGAGAGGGATCACAGGTCAGCAGGAGAGCACCTGAAGAGCAGCACAAAGGAATTCCAGCCAGTAAGTCAGCTTCATCGGGGCCCAACTTAAATGCCTCTATGCAAACGCATGTAGCATGGGGAATAAACAAGAGGAGTTGAGACGTGCGCACGCCTGCAGGGCTATGATCTTATTGGCATCACGGAGATGTGGTGGGATGGCTCCTATGACTGGAGTGTTGGAATGGAAGGATACAGGCTCTTTAGGAAGGACAGGCAGGGGAGATGAGGAGGGGGTGTGCCCTCTATGTCAATGACCAGCTGGAGTGCATGGAGCTCCGCCTGGGGATGGATGAGGAGCCGACCGAGAGCCTATGGGTCAGGATTAAAGGGAGGGCAGGGACAGGTGACATTATAGTGGGGGTCTGCTACAGGCCACCCGACCAGGAAGACGAGCAGATGAGGCCCTCTATAGACAGATAGGAGCAGCCTCACATTCACAAGCCCTGGTCCTCATGGGGGACTTCAACCACCCGATATCTGTTGGAGGGACAACACAGCAGGGCATAAGCAATCCAGGAGGTTCCTGGAATGCGTTGATGACAACTTCCTTCTCCAAGTGATAGAGGAGCCAACGAGGAGAGGTGCTATGCTGGACCTTGTTCTCACCAACAAGGAGGGGCTGGTGGGGAATGTGAAGCTCAAGGGCAGCCTTGGCTGCAGTGACCATGAAATGGTGGAGTTCAAGATCCTTAGGGCAGCGAGGAGGGCGCACAGCAAGCTCGCTACCCTGGACTTCAGGAGAGCAGACTTTGGCCTCTTCAGGGATCTGCTTGGTAGAGTACCATGGGATAAAGCCCTGGAGGGAAGAGGGGCCCAAGAAAGCTGGTTAATATTCAAGGATCACCTCCAAGCTCAGGAGGATGCATCCCAACAAAGAGGAAGTCAGGCAAAACACCAGGAGGCCTGCATGGATGAACAAGGAGCTCCTGGACAAACTCAAACACAAAAAGGAAGCCTACAGAGGGTGGAAGCAAGGACAGGTAGCCTGGGAGGAATACAGAGAAATTGTCCGAGCAGCCAGGGATCAGGTTAGGAAAGCCAAAGCCCTGATAGAATTAAATCTGGCCAGGGACGTCAAGGGCAACAAGAAAAGCTTCTATAGGTACGTCGGTGATAAAAGGAAGACTAGGGAAAATGTGGGCCCTCTCCGGAAGGAAACGGGAGACCTGGTTACCCGGGACATGGAGAAGGCTGAGGTACTCAACGACTTTTTTGCCTCAGTCTTCACCAGCAAGTGCTCCAGCCACACCCAAGTCGCAGGCAGAAGGCAAAGGCAGGGACTGGGAGAATGAAGAACTGCCCACGTAGGAGAAGATCAGGTTCGAGACCATCTAAGGAACCTGAAGGTGCACAAGTCCATGGGACCTGATGAGATGCATCCGGGTCCTGAGGGAACTGGCAGATGAAGTGGCTAAGCCACTATCCATCATATTTGAGAAGTCATGGCAGTCCGGGAAGTTCCCACTGACTGGAAAAGGGGAAACATAACCCCCATTTTTAAAAAGGGAAAAAAGGAAGACCCGGGGAACTACAGGCCAGTCAGTCTCACCTCTGTGCCCGGCAAGATCATGGAGCAGATCCTCCTGGAAACTATGCTAAGGCACATGGAAAATAAGGAGGTGATTGGTGACAGCCAACATGGCTTCACTAAGGGCAAATCGTGCCTGACAAATTTGGTGGCCTTCTACGACGGGTTACAGCATTGGTGGATAAGGGAAGAGCAACTAACATCATCTACCTGGACTTGTGCAAAGCATTTGACACTGTCCTGCACGACATCCTTGTCTCTAAATTGGAGAGACATGGATTTGAGATGGACCACTCGGTGGATAAGGAATTGGCTGGATGGTCGCACTCAAAGAGTTGCGGTCAACGGCTGATGTCCAAGTGGAGACCAGTGACGAGTGGCGTTCCTCAGGGGTCGGTATTGGGACCAGTGCTGTTTAACATCTTTGTCAGGACATGGACAGTGGGATTGAGTGCACCCTCAGCAAGTTTGCAGACAACACCAAGCTGTGTGGTGCGGTCGACATGCTGGAGGGAAGGGATGCCATCCAGAGGGACCTTGACAGGCTTGAGAGGTGGGCCCGTGCGAACCTCATGAAGTTCAACAAGGCCAAGTGCAAGGTCCTGCACTGGGTCGGGGCAATCCCAAGCACAAATACAGGCTGGGCAGATGATGGATTGAGAGCAGCCCTGTGAAGAAGGACTTGGGGTGTTGGTTGCGAGAAGCTCAACATGACCACAATGTGCGCTTGCAGCCCAGAAAGCCAACCGTATCCTGGGCTGCATCAAAAGAAGCGTGACCAGCAGGTCCAGGGAGGTGATTCTCCCCCTCTCTCCACTCTGGTGAGACCCCACCTGGAGTACTGTTCCAGCTCTGGAGTCCCCAGCAAGAAGGACATGGACCTGTTGGAGCGAGTCCAGAGGAGGGTGACAAAGATGATCAGAGGGCTGGAGCACCTCTCTTATGAAGACAGGCTGAGAGAGTTGGGGTTGTTCAGCCTGGAGAAGAGAAGGCTCCGGGGAGACCTTATAGCAGCCTTCCAGTACCTAAAGGGGGCCTACAAAAAGCTGGAGAGGGACTTTTTGCAAGGGCATGTAGTGATAGGACAAGGGGTAATGGCTTAAAACTGAAAGAGGGTAGATTTAGATTAGATGTGAGGAAGAAGTTCTTTACTGTGAGGGTGGTGAGGCACTGGAACAGGTTGCCCAGAGAGGTTGTGGATGCCCCATCCCTGGAAGTGTTCAAGGTCAGGTTGGACGGGGCTCTGAGCAACCTGGTCTAGTGGAAGGTGTCCCTGCCCATGGCAGGGGGGTTGGAACTAGATGGTCTTTAAGGTCCCTTCCAACCCAAACCATTCTATGATTCTATGAAAAGCACCGGTCCAGCAATTTATTTTGGCACAGGCTTAACTTTCAGCATGAGTAATCCTGTTGGCTTCAGCTGGGACTGCTCGTGTGAAGAAAGTTCAGTGGGGCTTAGGCATTTTATTGGATTGGGTAGATTACTACACATTCTAGACTTCCAATCAAGTATCCTCACTCTTTCTATGGTACTACTTTTCCTGTGCTGAACTGTAACTGGAGAGGGGTGTTATAGATAGTATGATGATAATTATATTAAGTGGGTTTATTAAAGGCATGATATTATAATTATTCATGTTGAGGCAAATAATTCTTTTGTATTTAAAATAAATAGTAATGTTACATCTCAGCAAATTTAACAGTTCTCTCTTGTGAGCAAACACATCCTGCCCAGAAATACTTCTGTCCTACCTCTGTCTCTCTGTTGGAAGAATCTTCAGGAAGCTTTTGCAAACAGAAAAATAAAGTGTGCTGACCTACTGAGACTGTAAATTTTAACCTTAACTGTTTACAGATGGCCAATGCAGCCAATGATTCTTAGAAAACATGCACATAACTGCCAGTATTTGGAGTGCCTTCAGCCTAACACACCTCTTTTTTTAGAGGCTCACTTGTATTTTGCTTCCTGGTATCAAATCATGTTAACATTTTCTGTTATCTGAAAATGCAACAGAAGATAGTTAACATTAATCATTTGTTTAAACTGGAAATGTTAACATTATTTTTGTAAGTGACTGAATGTAAATGAGGTAGCTTAAATTCCTGATGGCTTTTAATTAGACTTGTTTTTGCAAAGGGTAATCTTATCTCGTGTTTCACAGTGCCAGCTGTTCACATGAGTCAGTAGGAATTCCTTCCTCACCCCCATTCCAGCATCCAACATACTTTTGGAGGATTTTACATTCTTCTATATAACATTTTAAAAATTGCCTTAGTTTGTATAATTTCTCTGCAGAAAGGGGTCAACAAGTTACTTTTATCTTTCTGCCCAGAAACATTTCATTAATTACAGCTATCTTTAAAACAGATTGAAGGGCTTTTAAAATCATTGGTATGAACAGTTTATAATAAAAATATTGTTTGCTTTTAAATCAGTTACTCTGCTATTAATTTCAAAGTGTTATAGGGAATTTTTACTACTGAAATTTTGAAATCCTTCAGAAAGTAAGCACAACTGATAGTGGTTTCTTGGTATTCTTTCTGCAGACTTTCAGTTTCAGCAGTGTACAAGGCCAGTAATAAAATGACCCAAAGTGTAAAGTGGTTAAGCCAGCTGAGAAATAAAGATATAAAAGAGCTGGATTTGAGGGGATGATTGAACTTGTAAGAACTGTAGCATACATTGGAGGGGGAAAAAGAAGTGAGCGAGCTAAGTTTCCACACACTGTAGTAATGTAAAATGTAACTTGCAACCACAAATTGGTGATGTTGCATGCAAATGCATATATTTGGTATTGTGTGTCTGCTTAGCCCTGCGTCAGGAGTTTGATATTAGACTGAAAGTTCTGCCCCAAATATTGTCTAGCATGGCAACTTGTCTGCTCTTCTTAAGCTGTCCTTTGAAGGTCTCTCCTTTTTTCCTACATTCTTCTTCAACAGCCTCCTCTTAACTCCCAAAGTGATCTTTTACATGACTATTATGATAGCACAAATGCTTTCACATAACCACTTTCTAAGAGACTGAAAATGGAGTTAGAGCTGTATTCAGGAAGGATGGATTTGTATTTCTGCACTTCACAGAATCACAGTATGGTTGAGATTGGAAAGGACCTCTGGAAGTCATCTGGTCCAACCCCCCTGCTCAACCTCAAGCCAGTTGCCCAGGACTATGTCCAGATGGCTTTTAAATACTCCAAGGATGGAGACTCCGCAACCTCTCTGGGCAACCTGTTCCAGTGCTCAGTCATCCTCACAGTAAAATGTTTTTCTTTATGTTCAGACAGAACCTCCTCTGATTCCATTTGTGCCCATTGCCTCTGGTCCTGTCACTGGGCACCACTGAAAAGAGCCTGGCTCCGTCGTCTTTGCACCCTCCCTTCAGGTATTTAAATACATTGATGAGATGCCCCCTGAGCCTTCTCTTCTCCAGGCTAAACAGTCCCAGCTCTCTCAGTCTTTCCTTGTATGTGAGGTGCTCCAGTCCCTTAATCATCTTTGTGCCCCTGCGCTGGATTCTCTCCAAGTAGCTCCATGTCTCTCTTGTACTGGGGGGCCCAGAACTGTACACGGCATTCCAGGTGTGGCCTCACCAGTGCTGAGTAGAGGGGAAGGATCACCTCCCTCCACCTGCTGGCAATACTTTGCCTAATGCAGCCCAAGATACCATTAGCCTTCTTTGCTGCAAGGGTACATTGCTGGCTCATGTTCAACTTGGTGTCCACCAGGACCCCCAGGTCCTTTTCTGCCAAGCTGCCTTCCAGCTGGGTGGCCCCCAGCATATACTGGTGCCTGGGTTGTTCCTCCCCAGGGGCAGGACTTTGCACTTCCCTTTGTCGAACTGCACGAGGCCCTGCCTGCCCGTTTCTCCAGCCTGTTGAGGTCCCTCTGGATGGCAACACAAGCCTCTGGCCTATCAGCCACTCCTCCCAGTTTTGTGTCATCAGCAAACTTGCTGAGGGTACACTCTGCCCCATCCTTCAGATCATTAATGAAGATGTTGAACAGGACTGGACCCAGTATATTGACCCCTGGGGTACACTGCTAGTTACTGGCCTCCAACTAGACTTCGTGGCACTGATCACCACCCTCTGGGCCCAGCCATTTGGCCGGTTTCCAACCCACCTTACTGTCTGCTCATCCAGCCCATACTTCATCAGCTTCTCTATGACGATCTTATGGGAGACAGTGTCGAAAGCCTTTCTCAAGTCAAGGCAGACAATATCTCCCCTCATCTACCAAGCCAGTCATTTCATTGTAGAAGGTTATCAGGTTGGTCAGCATGACTTCCCCTTGGTGAATCCATGCTGACTGCTCCTGATTACCTTCTTGTCCTTCACATGCCTGGAATGGTTCCCAGGATTAGCTGTTCCATCACCTTCCCAGGGATCAAGGTGAGGCTGACTAGCCTGTAGTTCCCTGGGTCCTCCTTCTTGCCTTTCTGAAGACAGGAGTGAAATTTGCTTTCCTCCAGTCCTCAGGCACTCCTCCCAATCTTCATGAACATTCAAAGATAATTGAGAGTGGCCTCACACTTCCTAAATAATATTTTCCTCACTCCAAGGGCACCGACAAACAGCATTTTTTAAAGGAGACTTTGAAGTCCCTTCAATGATGTCAGAATATCTACTGTTAAATCATCCTCTTTCTGGGCAGGTGCTGAAGGGCTGCACATAGCAGGTTTGGCAGGCTTATTTCATCACTTTGTTCTCAACCTGTTGGCTTTACAAGTGGGTACAATTTTGTAGGATGACCTGGGAGGCAGTTTTCTAAGGGAGGAGGGAAGAATTATAAATGGGAATGAATACTCAGGCCTTGAGGTGGTGTCAGTAAGGTTGTGTTTTCTCTTCCAACACTCTTATCTCCTTACAGCTGTGGCTAACCTATCTTATCTGTAGTGATGGTGTTCATTACAGCTCCTCAGTGCAGCTGTGAGGTGGGTTGGTGATTTCCTCCCTCCCTTCCCTTCCCTTCCCTTCCCTTCCCTTCCCTCCCTTCCCTTCCCTTCCCTTCCCTTCCTTCCCTTCCCTTCCCTTCCCTTCCCTTCCCTTCTTCCCTTCCCTTCCCTTCCCTTTTCCCTCCCTTCCTTCCCTGAACATGCAGTTTGTGATCCAACGGGTCCTGAGGGAACTGGCAGATGAAGTGGCTAAGCCACTATCCATCATGTTTGAGAAGTCATGGCAGTCCGGTGAAGTTCCCACTGACTGGAAAAGGGGAAACATAACCCCCATTTTTAAAAAGGGAAAAAAGGAAGACCCGGGAACTACAGGCCAGTCAGTCTCACCTCTGTGCCCGGCAAGATCATGGAGCAGATCCTCCTGGAAACTATGCTAAGGCACATGGAAAATAAGGAGGTGATTGGTGACAGCCAACATGGCTTTCACTAAGGGCAATCGTGCCTGGACAAATTTGGTGGCCTTCTACGACGGAGTGACAGCATTGGTGGATAAGGGAAGAGCAACTAACATCATCTTACCTGGACTTGTGCAAAGCATTTGACACTGTCCTGCACGACATCCTTGTCTCTAAATTGAAGAGGCATGGTTTGACGGGTGGACACACTCGGTGGATAAGGAATTGGCTGGATGGTCGCACTCAAAAGAGTTGCGGTCAGCGGCTTGTTGTCCAAGTGGAGACCAGTGATGAGTGGCGTTCCTCGGGGTCGGTATTTGGGACCAGTGCTGTTTAACTAATCTTTGTCAGGGACATGGACAGTGGGGATTGAGTGCACCCTCAGCAAGTTTGCAGACAACACCAAGCTGTGTGGTGCAGTCGACATGCTGGAGGGAAGGGATGCCATCCAGAGGGACCTTGACAGGCTTGAGAGGTGGGCCCGTGCAAACCTCATGAAGGTTCGACAAGGCCAAGTGCAAGGTCCTGCAACCTGGGTCGGGGCAATCCAAGCACAAATACAGGCTAGGCGATGAGTGGATTGAGAGCAGCCCTGTGAAGAAGGACTTGGGGGTGTTGGTTGGCGAGAAGCTCAACATGACCCGGCAATGTGCGCTTGCAGCCCAGAAAGCCCAACCGTATCCTGGGCTGCATCAAAAAAAGCGTGACCAGCAGGTCCAGGGAGGTGATTCTCCCCCTCTCCTCCACTCTGGTGAGACCCCACCTGGAGTACTGCTTCCAGCTCTGGGGCCCCCAACATAAGAAGGACATGGACCTGTTGGAGCGAGTCCAGAGGAGGGTGACAAAGATGATCAGAGGGCTGGAGCACCTCTCTTATGAAGACAGGCTGAGAGAGTTGGGTTGTTCAGCCTGGAGAAGAGAAGGCTCCGGGGAGACCTTATAGCAGCCTTCCAGTACCTAAAGGGCCTACAAGAAAGCTGGAGAGGGACTTTTTGCAAGGGCATGTAGTGATAGGACAAGGGGTAATGGCTTAAAACTGAAAGAGGGTAGATTTAGATAGATGTGAGGAAGAAGTTCTTTACTGTGAGGGTGGTGAGGCACTGGAACAGGTTGCCCAGAGAGGTTGTGGATGCCCACTCCTGGAAGTGTTCAAGGTCAGGTTGGATGGGGCTCTGAGCAACCTGGTCTAGTGGAAGGTTGTCCCTGCCCATGGCAGGGGGGGTTGGAACTAGATGGTCTTTAAGGTCCTTCCAATCCAAACCATTCTATGATTCTATGAAGTGATGCAAAGGCAATCACTCACCCACCTCCCACAAGTAGACTCATGCCCAGCCAGTTCCCCGAGCAAAGATGGCTAACCTCCCTAAACTCTCCCTCTCCGCTTTATTGCTGAGCATGACGTTTTCTGGCATGGAGTATCTCTTTGCTTAGTTTGGGTCATCTGCCTGGTTGTGTCCCCTCCCAACCTCTTGCGCACTCCCAATCTATTCACGGGGGCAGGGGGGCAGAATGAGAAACAGAGAAGGCCTTGATACTGTGCAAACACTGTTCAGCAATATCTAAAACAGTAGTGTGTTATCAGCATTGTTTGGTCACAAATTTAAAACACAGCACCATAGGAGCTGCTATGAAGAAAATTAACTCCATCCCAGCCAGATGCAGTACAATAGGATAGACTGTGGTGATCAGGCGCAGGGCTCAGTCAGACAAGCATACTGACTGGACCTGTTTTAGAAACAACTGGCCCCTTTTATAACCTTTTCTGTCTACCACACTCTTTGTTCCTCCTGCCCCCCTTCCCCTGCACATTGCTGCATCAGTTGGCATAGTTCCACTGATCCCCCTCCAAGATCCGGACCCTCAGGTTTGCATCCTTATCAGTTGCCAAGTCCCAGTTTGCTGCACTTTCTTGATAGTCCATCAATTAGTGTGACTGACCATGTTTGTTTCTGGTTATTGTCTTTGTTAACGCTAATTGGTCAGGTTTTATGTCTCTGTGTTTGTCTCCCCTCCCTTTCCTTATCCTCCCAAGTGAAAAAAAAAAACCATTCTCGCACTCCACATATCCTTACCAGTTAGTGTGACTGACCAGGTTGTTCTGATCACTACTTCCCTTATCGTGTGTCAGTCAGGTTTGTCTCTGTATGTTCTTGTTTATGGCTCCTTTGACCAGATACCCTTAAAGGAGCAGACACTCTCCTTCCACATACCCTTACAAATTAATTTTATAGGTTTCCAAAATGAGTAGTTGTATTTCGATTACCATCTTCCAACAGGATTTTTGCAAGAAATTTCTGTTATGTTAAAAGTCATAACGTTGGCTGGCCTTGCTTTCCTCAGCAACCAGACCAATCTCCAAAGAAGCCTGACATAATCATCCTGTCGCTTCTTTTCTTTAGTACCTTATTTTTTCCTTTGTTCATTTGGAAGATCTATAGTGATTTATTACTCAGCATTTTGAGAAAAAATTATCTATTTTGAGATAGTTCAAGGTAGATCACTATAAGCAGAAATAAGCCGTAGATTGCCCACCTACAGAAGTTATACATAACATGCTCTCTAAGGAATCATAAGTTATTAGGTGAGAGGTGGGCAATTGTTTTGCAGAATGGAACAATTTTCTGCCTGAAAATGTACTTTCAAGGAAGCCAAAAGATTTTGACAGAGAAAAACTTGAAACAATTTTTTTTCACTCTCTCTTCATTTATATAATGACATGACAGAAAATGTTTCCACAATGTCAAACTGTTAATTTAGACTTTATAATTTTGTTTCATTATGTTTTGACTTTATGCTACAATTTGTAATATATTATGTATTTTAACATAAGTCATATTTTATAATGCTTGACATCATTGATATTTCCTAATAAAAATTTTCAAAATATTCAACCAAGGTAAATTTTAAAATGTTTGTATTTGTTCCAATTCAGAACTTTAAAAAACATATGCTCAAATCATATAGAAAAGAAATTCTAATTAAACTTGTATAAAAGATAGGGTAAAGGACAAATGATCCCATAATTTGAGTTTGTAATGCATCCAACTAAAGGGACAGAACTGAGGTTGTATTCTATTTTTAGATTTCTATTGTCTTGCCTTATAGTACTCTCTTATGTTTTATTATTGCATTCTCTTTAGGAAGCTTTTCACATTTAATATGCAGGTATGTTTATTTTTATTTAGAGATCTGCCTCTAAGAATTAAGTCCATCATTATCAAATTTCCGTGTGCTAAAGTAAGCCTATGTAGATTAATACTGAGTGATACTAAGTACTACTGCTACAATCAACTGAATAAATATATATGCACAAAGCGCAGTTGTAATTTAGGAATTAAGCATACTTACCTAGTCATACATGTAAAAATATCCTAAGAAGCCAAAATGAGAACCTAGACTACAAAATTGAATAAATTTTGGGTTAAACTCATACAGAGATCAGTACAGAGGAAAGGGAGAGATTTCAGTTATTTTTAACTTATTCAAATGTTTCATGGAATATGTTTGAGAAGATATCACTTCTACAAAAGAAGCATACTAAAAAAATGAGGAAGTGCAACTGTTTCCAACTGACAGCAATCTATAAGATCTTTGCAAAAATCATAGCAACCCACTGCCTTCCTATGGCCAGTTCCATTAGCTATAGCTCCAGTAACTTGAAATCTGTATCATAGACATCATCACATTTCAATTACCATAATTTCATCTGCGAGTATTTTTGGGATCAGAAGGTGTATGTTGACCATTGAATTCAGACTTTTTAAATTTATATAAGATAAACCAAAAATGTAACAGATGCTTAAAATAAAGGTGTTTTTCATTTCACATTGAAATTTTATTACAGACCATTTGCCTTTTCTTCATTATTCCTGCCTCTGTGTACATGGAAAACAGCTGAAAAAGATTTAAAAAAAAAATAGTTTTTTGGAATGTGAATGCATCCTGCAGCTTTGAGCTCATCTGTTTGCTTGTCCCAAACATCTCTATGCCAGTTCTACAATCAACTCCTGCCAGACTTGGCTTTCAAAATTAACATATTTTGAATATGGGATATGTTTGAAATTAGCACAAAATGCAGCCAAGAACTGGAAATTATCAAGGAAAAAAGTTATTTTAGCAAACATTTGGAGCCAGGGAAGAATTTGTTGACTTAAACATTAGGACAGGCTATTGTCTATTAAATGAAATAAATTCAATATGTACCCTACAAATTGTCATCACTCAACTATTTGTTTGTTTTTGCATGTATCATTTTTCACCTCTTTCATGTATACATGTGTGGAATTCTGTAGCTATAGACAAAAAAAAAAGCATCACATACTCTTCTCTTTAAAAGTTCGGTAAAGTCTTGAAAATCTTACAGCGTTGCCTGAGCCAAAAATTCCTGCTTCTCATCAAGAATTAACATATTGTTCTTGTCACAAATATACACTAAGCATGCCACTATGATCACTGGCATTAGCTCTAATCTTTGTTGCTGCTGCTGGTTTGGAACCAAATAGCATTTTCTCTTGATTGTGCAAAACCCCTGGGCATAAAAGCTTGGATGCTTCCCCGCCAACCTGGCTGCAGCTGGTGGTACATGCCAAGGAGGCTGTCGTCTCCTGAAGGACCACAGCCTTGGACCTCCTTTGGGATCTGCGGCTGAGGAGGAACAGGGACACATGGCAGGAGAGCTCCTCCGTCCTTGCAGTGCCATGAGCAGGGCAGAAGAGTGAGGGCAGCACAGCCAGAACATCCAAACCCGCACCAATGGGCCAGTGGCACCGCCCAAACAGCACAACAGAAGCTACCAATCTTGGCTGCATCGGTGGGTTTATTGCTATTTGGGACATATGAGGAAAAGAGCAGACTATCCTACTACTTTAGCAGAATTTACCCAAGAATGTAGTCCTGAGTTACCTAGATGAATTCTGACTTAATTTTATAACCTTCTTTTTTATTAGTTGTCTGACTAATCTAGTGGCCTTCTAGCCTGACTAATCTGGTGGCTTCTACAATGGAGTGACTGCATCAGTGGCAAGGGAAGAGCTATAGATATCATCTCTCTGGACTTCTGTAAGGCCTTTGATATGGTCCCCCACAATATTCTTACCTCTAAATTGGAGAGATATGGATTTGATGGGTGGACTGTTTGTGGATAAGGAACTGGCTGGATGGCCACATCCAAAGAGTTGCAGTCAATGGCTCAATGTCCAAGTGGAAACCAGTAATGAGTGGTGTCCCTCAGGTGTCCGTATTGGGACCGGTACTGTTTAATATCTTTATTAATGACATAGACAGTGGGATCAAGTGCACCTCAGCAAGTTTGTGGATGACACCAAGCTGAGCGGTACAGTTGATTCACTTGAGGGAAGGGATGCCATCCAGAGGGACCTTGACAGGCTTGAGGAGTGGGCCATGCGCAATCTCATGAAGTTCAACAAGGCCAAGTGCAAGTTCCTGCACCTGGGTCGGGGCAACCCCCAGTATCAGTACAGGCTGGGGATGAAGGGATTGAGAGCAGTCCTGCGGAGAAGGACTTGGGATATTGGTGGATGAAAAATTAGACATGAGCTGGCAATGTGCGCTTGCAGCCCAGAAAGCCAATCGCATCCTGGGCTGCATAAAAAGAAGCGTGGCCAGCAGGTCGAAGGGAGGTAATTCTCCCCTCTACTCTGCTCTTGTGAGACCCCACCTGGAGTCCTGCATCCAGTTCTGGGGTCCCAGAAGACAAGAAAGACATGGACCTGTTGGAGTTGGTCTAGAGGAGGGCCACAAAAAATGATCAGAGAGCTGGAACACCTCTCCTCTGAAGAAAGGCTGAGAGAGTTGGGGTTGTTCAGCCTGGAGAAGAGAAGGCTCCGGGGAGACCTTATTGCAGCCTTTCAATACTTAAAGGGGGCTATAAGAAAGACAGAGAGAGACTTTTTACCAAGGCCTGTAGTGACAGGACAAGGGGCAAAGGTTTAAACTGAAAGAGGGTAGATTTAGATTAGATGTGAGGAAGAAGTCTTTATGATGAGGGTGGTGAGACACTGGAACAGGTTGCCCAGCGAAGTTGTGGATGCCCCATCATTGGAAGTGTTCTAAGTCAGGTTGGATGGGGCTCTGAGCAACCTGATCTAGTAGAAGATGTCCCTGCCCATGGCAGGGGATGTTGGACTAGATGATCTTTGATGTTCCCTTCCAATCCAAACCATTCTATGATTCTATGATCATTAAAATGTATTTCTACTATAAAGAGTTCTGACATTGGTGCTAGAGAAAGATATGTCCTGTTAAAAAGAACCATATATAACTGAAATTCCACAATAAATAGCTACTATGTGCTTTCTCTTTTGGGTCTTTGTCACATATTCCCCTTCTCTGGACTTTTAAAGCATAATAAAAAGGAAACCTTTACAGAATCTCTTAATTCTGCTTTGTGCTCAGGTTAAGATGCAGAATCAAATCTTTTCAGGTACCTTATATGTCAATTTTTCTCCCAGACCATCTTTTCTTGACTGCTCTGGCTCACATCACAATCACATCTCCTCTCCACCCATGTTAGATATAGCCTCTAAGCAATGTGACAGACTTCTAGCCAAGTACAGAGAAGTTGGATGATCCCAAAGAATGAAAAAAATTAATGCCAAATTATCAGGGGGTTCAAATGAGATGACCATGCTAAATTAAATGGAATTGTGCTGATTTACACCTGCAAAATTTGGGCCCTGCACATTCTGAATAAGTCAAAATTCAAATTTTCATCCAGTAGTATATTCTAGCAAATACTTTACTTCAGTGGTTTACCTTGTTAAAATTGGTTTGGAGTATAAAGTTTGCAAGCTTGCACAGATGTGACCACAAAAGACCCCCAAACCCTACGGAAGAACACAAAGCATTATTTGTTTATATTTGCTCATTTCCTCTATTCCAAGTTTATGTTTAAGACATCAAATATATGTATACAGAATTAACATATGCAATTCTACTGACTTCATGAGAAGTTTGCTGGGGATGAATGGCAGCATGTTAATATTGAATTTAATCACCTCAATGGCCAAGTGCCTCTGGTAATATTAGTGAACAAAGATGTGAAACTTTATTGATTAAAATCAGATCAGATGATAGACCACTCTGAAGAGCAGGTGGGGGAATAATCACTACTTCATAGAGGATGGAAAAGACCCCACAGTCAATGAATTACATCAACACAAAATGAAACCTCTGGAAGAAATATCAAGAACCTACAGGCACTGTAGGGGTAACTCCGGCTCTATTTGCCTGCCCAACTGACTGCAAAACCTGTCACTAGCCTCAGATCTCCTATTATGTACGTAACTATCAACTGTGAAGTACTGATGTAGTAATAACTCCTCCGTGCAATAGGAAAAATAGTCATTCGATTAGCATATTTTATGGATATTAAATCTTTGGGCTAAATTTTGTTTCTGCTGTGACTCATAGACATCTGCAGCAGGTATGAATCCGTGCCAGTTTTGGTCTGGTTGTTCAAAGTATATAGATGGATCATTGTTGAGTTGTGTTTGGTTTTTTAATTAAAGGCTCATTTGAAGTAGGTAAGTGTATTTTTGGTTAAATCCTTTTCTCACATAGGATTAATCCATATATAACAAAGAAAATCAGGTTTTAGCCCTTTGTTTGGTCAGCAAGAGCAAGTCAATTCACACTAAAGCCACTTTGGAAACATCATCCTCTGTCATGCCCACAATGTTAGTGTATTCTAGGTAGGGCTGATACAGATGGTGTCAGAAACACAACCCAAGCCTGGCAAAGTGATGAAAAGATCTTAATACATTTTAGTGATGTTAAGACCACACTCTGAATAAATATGATTTGATTTTTAAAAATGTAAACAGTGAGTTTATCAACAACTAGATCTGAGTTTAGCAACAGCTATATCTTATTTTCAGAAAGTATCTAGACTTTGTACATTTTCCTAATGTAATATAGTCCTTCCTAATACATTATGCAAACTCATGTTTGGTTCACTTCCTGAACTCAAATGACATACTGAATATTTGGCTTCAATTCAGTGAACTCCTATTCCTATTTAGGAAGATTTATCTTTTCATATGGAGCCTTAATCAAGACAAATTCTACTACAACACTTGCCACATTTTTTTGCCATGTGCTATGCATTTAGTTCACCCAGAGCCTACTTCAAAGGACTATAATCTGAGCAGTACATCACTTCAGTCATTCTGGCATTATCTGAGGCCTGTTTTATTTTCCCTTTCTCTCCCTCCCACACCCACTAACTTATTAATACATAGAAGAGTGCATGTGTTTCTGTTTTATGCTCCAATTATCATTTCTTGCACTGCTGGTTTTGCATATACAGTGGTCTTAGACAAATGAGAAAAAGCAGAATGGCAGTGCAGGAGCTGTTGGGCTAGTTTCATGAGCATTAATGAGATTTACTTGCTCCCCCAATATTTATTATACTGAATTTATTTAAATCTGTGACTCATACATGGCTCATGAAATGGTGACAAGCACCTTATGAATCAGCATCTCAGCTATGAACAAATTGTTATGAGCTTGTTATCAATATCAAGCTCATTTTGGGGCACTCCAAATAGATTCCAGCTGCGTCCACAAAATGTATAAACTTTTGTCCAAAAACTCTGTTAAAATGCTAATCAAGGGTTGTTTACCTTCTTGCTTAATTCATGTTTGAACAGTGCTCAGAAGTGTCACCTGAAACTACAGGAAAAAACAGGTTCTTTTGGGGATCCTGGGCAGAATGATGACAGCACTAAGTTGTAGTTACAAATAAAGCTTTCTCTTTTTTTTAACAGGATTTTATGATTAGCATAGCATAGAATTTATGATCAGAATAGCACAGGATTTCTACAAGCAGAATCAGTGTAGCACAATTTTATAAGTAGCGTAGCACAGAATTTTATAGCACAGCTTAACTTATGATTCCTAATCACCTGGATCCTTTGCAGATCAGTTCAAATCTTAATACTTGGCTTGCCATATCAATATAACAATCATAATCTAGACTTGAAAAACACATTGTCATGGTTTAACCCCAGCCAGCAACTAAGCACCATGCAGCTGCTCACCCCTTCCCCCTCCCAGTGGGATGGGGAGGAGGATCGGGAAAAAAAAAGTAAAACTCATGGGTTGAGATAAGAACAGTTTAATAACTACAGTAAAATAAAATATAATACTAACAATAATAATAATAAAGTATAATAATAATAATTGTAATGAAAAGGAATATAACCAAAAAAAGAGAGAGAAATAAAACCCAAGAAAAGACAAGTGATGCACAATGCAATTGCTCACCACCCGCTGACCGATGCCAGAGCTGTGATCTGCGCCTCCCGGCCAACTCCCCCCAGTTTATATACTGAGCATGATGTTCTATGCTATGGAATATCCCTTTGGCTAGTTCGGGTCAGCTGCCCCGGCTATGCTCCCTCCCAGCTTCTTGTACACCTGCTTGCTGGCAGAGCATGGGAAACTGAAAAGTCCTTGACTTAAGATAAGCGCTACTTAGCAACAACTCAAACATCAGAGTGTTATCATCAACATCATTCTCACACTAAATCCAAAGCACAGCACTGTACCAGCTACTAAGAAGAAAGTTAACTCTGTCCCAGCCGAAACCAGGACAATATCCACCCCTTATTCTATACCATTTACATCATGCCCAGATCCCACACTTTCTGATACATTTCTAATTAATCACCATCACTTTTCCTGTCTTTTAGTATATACACACAGATATCATTCCCTTAGTCTATGGGCCATCTCTGTCAAATGTCTGTTGAGTTCATTCAGTCCATGACTTTGGGCTCCATCTGTTGTAACAGTCTGTCTGGACAGGAGGGATGATGCAAAGTCCGCTCAGACAGCAGAACAGGATTGGGCATCGGTGTGATGTGGCAGGCAGGTGACATTGGGCGCAGCAGTAGGATGGTGTGTGGTGTTGGATTGTTGCATGCTGCAGTCAGTCCTGGTTCCATCACTACTGCACTTCACTCGGTTTTATCAAAGTTCATTCTTCATTAATCTAAGTAATTCTTACTGTAATACCATTGATATAGCATATAACAATTATAATAATGATGACATACAATGGCAGGATTATATAGCAATCAACATCATACAATTTAATCTATTGGCTGTTCCCACCTAAAATCAAATCCCCTTGAGGCACACATCGGACTTCCCCATCCTTCCGCATCACCCACCAAGTGCACCCAGGCCCTTGAGCAAAAGCAATCCCACGAATGGGTTTGCCTTTGCCTGAGGCAGGAGTAACCCAGACTGTTTTTCCCAGCATATTTTTTATGTGCACCACAGGGACTTTATCCCCTTCTACAGTATGTAAAAGTTCTGATTGGGCAGGGCCAGCTCGATGGACAGATCCTCTAGTGTTGACTAACCAGGTGGCCTTTGCTAGATGTGTATCCCAATGTTTGAAGGTCCCACCACCCATTGCTCTCAATGTAGTCTTTAACAATCCATTGTATTGCTCAATTTTCCCAGAGGCTGGTGCATGATAGGGGATGTGATACACCCACTCAATGCCATGCTCTTTGGCCCAGTTGTCTATGAGGTTGTTTCAGATATGAGTCCCGTTGTCTGACTCCATTCTTTCTGGGGTTCCATGTTGCCATAAGACTTGCTTCTCAAGGCCCAGGATAGTGTTCCGGGCAGTGGCATGGGGCACGGGATATGTTTCCAGCCAGCCGGTGGTTGCTTCCACCATTGTAAGCCCATGGCGCTTGCCTTGGCGGGTTTGTGGGAGTGTGATATAGTCAATCTGCCAGGCCTCCCCATATTTGTATTTCAGCCATCGTCCTCCATACCAAAGAGGCTTTAACCGCTTGGCTTCCTTAATTGCAGCGCATGTTTCACATTCATGGATAACCTGTGCGATAGTGTCCATGGTCAGGTCCACCCCTCGATCACGAGCCCATCTATATGTTGCATCTCTTCCCTGATGACCTGAGGTGTCATGGGCTCACCGAGCCATGAATAATTCACCCTTATGCTGCCAATCCAGATCCACCTGAGCCACTTGAATCCTAGCAGCCTTGTCTACCTGCTGGTTGTTTTGATGTTCTTCAGTGGCCCGACTCTTAGGTACGTGGGCATCTACATGACGTACTTTCACAACCAGGTTCTCTAGCCGGGCAGCAATATCTTGCCACAATGCGGCAGCCCAGATGGGTTTACCTCTGCGTTGCCAGTTACTCTGCTTCCATTGCTGCACCCACCCCCACAGAGCATTTGCCACCATCCATGAGTCAGTATAGAGATAAAGTATTGGCCATTTTTCTCGTTCAGCCATGTCTAAAGCCAGCTGGATGGCTTTCACCTCTGCAAACTCGATTCACCTTCTCCTTCTGCAGTTTTTGCAACTTGTCGTATAGGACTCCATACAGCTGCCTTCCACCTCCGATGCTTTCCTACAATGCAACAGGACCCATCAGTAAACAGGGCATATTGCCTCTCATGTTCTGGCAGTTGATTATACAGTGGGGCCTCTTCAGCACGCATCACCTCCTCCTCTGGTGATATTCCAACATCTTTGCTTCTGGCCAGTCTGTGATCACTTCCAGAATTCCTGGGCGACTGGGGTTTCCTATTCGACTTCATTGTGTGATCAGTGCAACCCACTTACTCCATGTAGCATCAGTTGCATGATGTGTAGAAGGGACCTTCCCTTTGAACATCCAGCCCAGCACCGGCAGTCGGGGTGCTAATAGGAGCTGTGTTTCAGTACCAACCACTTCTGAGACAGATCAAACTCCTTCATATGCTGCCAATATCTCCTTTTCAGTTGGAGTATAGTGGGCCTCAGATCCTCAATATCCCCGACTCCAAAACCCTAAGGGTCGACCTTGGGTCTCCCCTGTTTCTTTCTGCCAGAGGCTCCACGTAGGGCCATTCTCCCCGGCTGCGGTGTAGAGCACATTTTGAACATCTGGTCCTGCCCGGACTGGCCCAAGGGCTACTGCATGAACTATCTCCCGTTTAATCTGTTGAAAGGCTTGTTGTTGCTCAGGGCCCCATTTAAAATCGTTCTTCTTCCGGGTCACTTGATAGAGAGGGCTTACAATGAGACTGTAATTTGGAATATGCATTCTCCAAAAACCTACAACACCTAAGAAAGCTTGCGTTTCCTGTTTACTAGTCGGTGGAGACATAGCTGCTATTTTGTTGATCACATCCATTGGGATGTGACGACGTCCATCTTGCCATTTTATTCCTTATAAACTGAATCTCCTGTGCGGGTCCCTTCACCTTACTTTGTTTTATGGCAAAACCAGCTTTCAGAAGGATTTGGATTATTTTCTTCCCTTTCTCAAAAACTTCCTCTGCTGTGTTGCCCCATACGATGATGTCATCAATGTACTGCAGGTGTTCTGGAGCTTCACCTTTTTCCAGTGCATTTTGGATTAGTCCATGGCAAATGGTGGGGCTGTGTTTCCACCCCTGGGGCAGTCGATTCCAGGTGTGCTGGATGCCCCTCCAAGTGAAAGCAAACTGTGGCTGGCACTCTGCTGCCAAAGGGATTGAGAAAAATGCATTGGCAATATCAATTGTGGCGTACCACTTGGCTGCTTTTGACTCCAGTTCATATTGAAGTTCTAGCATGTCTGGCATGGCAGCACTCAGCGGCAGCGTGACTTCATTCAGGCCACGATAGTCTACTGTTAGTCTCCATTCTCCATTAGACTTTCGCACTGGCCATATGGGGCTGTTAAAGGGTGAGCGAGTCCTGCTGATCACCCCTTGGCTCTCCAGTCGATGAATCAGCGTATGGATGGGAATCAGGGAGTCTCGGTTGGTGTGATATTGCCGCTGGTGCACCCTTGTGGTAGCGATCGGCACCTGTTGTTCTTCGACCCTCAGCAACCCCACAACAGAAGGGTCCTCAGAGAGTCCAGGCAAGGTGGACAGCTGTTCAATTTCCTCTGTCTCCAAGGCAGCTATACTAAAAGACCACCGGTACCCCTTTGGGTCCTTGAAATACCCTCTCCTGAGATAGTCTATGCCAAGGATGCATGGGGCCTCTGGGCCAGTCACAATGGGGTGTTTTTGCCACTCATTCCCAGTTAGGCTTATTTCAGCCTCCAATACAGTTAGCTGTTGAGATCTCCCTGTCACCCCAGAAATACAGATGGGTTCTGCCCCTTTATAGCTTGATGGCATTAGGGTACACTGTGCACCGGTGTCTACTAGAGCCTTATACTCCTGTGGATCTGATGAGCCAGGCCATCGAATCCACACAGTCCAGTAAACCCGGTTGTCCCTCTCCTCCACCTGGCTGGAGGCAGGGCCCCTCTAGTCCTGGTCATAGGATTCTCCACTCACTTTTTGTAAAAATGGATTAGAATTCCTTCTCATAGGATCAGGAGTAAGATCAGCCCTTCCACTCTGTCGGCCACACCGCTGCAGTGCTCACTGGAGGCTGAAGCAACCATTTTCCTGGAAGAATCCTCATTTGTGATTGTTTTTCCTTGCAATTCATGTACCCGTGCATCTAGGACTGAGGTAGGTTTTCCATCCCACTTTCTCATGTCCTCTGCGTTGTCAAGCAGGTACAACCACAGGGTACCCCGTGGTGTGTACCTTCTCTCTCCTCTCTCTTGCCCAGAGGAATACCTTCTCCTAACAGCTGAGGTATTGGTCCGTACAGGTGGGTGGCCAGACTTATCCTCAAATTGCTGGAACTCTTGGGACCATTTCTCGGCTAGCGTGTCTGGCAGTTTCTCCACAGCCGAGATGAGGGAGGAAGTGAGACTTTCTTCGTATTGCCAAAGTCGGCGAGCCAATTCATCTACTGTTGGTCCCTCCTCGTCTTTCCAGTCCATTACTGCCAATGCATTGGCATACGATGATGGTGCACTTTGTACAAACTTCTGCCACATGGGTCGTGCACATTGGACTTCATCTGGATCTGTGGGTAACTGCCCATCGTCTGGGTCATAATAAACCATCTCCCGCACGGCTAATTCCCTCAGGTACTGGATACCCCTCTCCATGGTGGTCCACTTGCCTGGGTGACATACAACATCTTCCTTGAAGGGATACCCTGCCCTCACGCCTGACAGAAGTCTCCTCCAGAGGCTGAGGGCTTGTGTCTTTTTTCCAATTGCCTTGTCAATGCCCCCTTCCCTAGAAAGGGATCCCAACTGCTTGGCTTCCTTACCCTCTAATTCCAAGCTACTTGCCCCATTGTCCCAGCATCGGAGCAGCCAGGTGATAATGTGCTCGCATGGATGACGGCTGAAGTCTTTTTGCATATCTCGCAGCTCATTCGGGGATAGGGATCGGGTGATTATCTCCAGTTCTGCCTCTTCCTCCTGTTCTCGTGATGACCCTGCTTCACCTTCATCCTTCGCTAAGTGAGCTGGTTTTTTTGTGTATTTCTTCTTCTGTATAGGGGTGATATTGATATTGGCACCGGTTGATTCTCTAGTTCAGCTGCATCATCCATCACCAAGGTTTGAGTAGCCACACTGCTTGTCGCTGGGGTTTGAGTAGCCGCAGTGCCTGTCGCCAGAGTTTGAGTAGCTGCAGTGCCTGTCACCAGGGTTGGAATAGCTGCAGTCGTGGGAGCTGATCTCTGGGTGGTATTTTTAAATAGTTGTTTAACCCTAGACAAGGTCTGAATCACATTCAGGAACAGGCTGATTCCTAGCAATAGGACCATGCTGAGTTCAACATCCCAAGGATATTCAAAATTTACAAACTCCTTCAATGCTATTGCAATTAACCTGGCCGAGAAAGGGAAGATGTGGGAAGATGTCTCCCCAATAGGTTGGCTCCCCGAGGAGAAAAGGTAGAAAGTGTAATTATTAATATTCTCTAGGAGATGATAGCACCCGAAGTACATAGATCTCTCCTCCATAGATTGGCTCCCAGAGGAGAAAAGGTAAAAGGTACAATTATTAATAGTCTCCCATAGATGGCTCCCGAAGTACAGAGGTGACAACAATGCCGAGTACAAACACCCGATTAGTTTCACGGCCTGCACTTCTATCATATCATAAGCCAGTGTTACAAACAACAACAACGTGATAACTCTAGCCCAGTTCCCACAGAAGATAAACAGCACACCAGGGAGCATATACTGCAAGTAGGGCATTACATAACGCAACTTCAAGAACCACCACAACACCAACTTTGAGAGCAAAAGAGTCCACATTGTAACCAGTAACTATCAAACCAATACAATGAATACTTATAACAAGTTTGTTTTAACACACTCTGATCAGATCCGTCGTTATCTCAACCCTTCTCGCCCCACGTTGGGCACCAAAAAGGCTCTCGTGGTTTAACCCCAGTCAGCAACTAAGCACCACGCAGCCGCTTCCCCCTCCCCCTCCCAGTGGGGTGAGGAGGAGGAAAGGAAAACAAGTAAAACTCGTGGGTTGAGATAAGAACGATTTAATAACTAAAGTAAAATATAATACTAACAATAGTAATAATGAAATATAATAATAATAATGATGATGAAAAGGAATATAACAAAAAAAGGGGGGGGGGGAAGGAAAAAAACCCCAGTGATGCACAATGCAATTGCTCACCACCCGCTGACCGATGCCAGAGCTGTGATCTGCGCCTCCTGGCCAGCTCCCCCCTGTTTATATACTGGGCATGAAGTTCCATGGTATGGAATACCCCTTTGGCTAGTTCAGGTCAGCTGCCCTGGCTCTGCTCCCTCCCAGCTTCTTGCACACCTGCTTGCTGGCAGAGCATGAGAAACTGAAAAGTCCTTGGCTTAAGATAAGTGCTACTTAGCAACAACTAAAACATCAGTGTGTTATCATCAACATTATTCTCACACTAAATCCAAAACCCAGCACTGTACCAGCTACTAAGAAGAGAGTTAACTCTGTCCCAGCCGAAACCAGGACAGTACCATATCACCACAGGACTTTCTCTTCAAGGCCCAGGATGGTGTTTTGGGCGGTAGCATGGTTTACAGCCACCCACTAGTCGATTCCACCATGGTAAGCATGCAGCGCTTGCCTTGGCAGGTTCTTGTGGCAGTGGACCAATACAGTCGATCAGCCAGGTCTCACCATATCAATATCCCAGCCACCACATTCTATTCCAGGGAGAATTTACTTGCGTGGCTCACTTGATTGCGGCACGTTTTGCGTACATGGGTGATCTATGTGATCGCCTCAATGGTCAGGTGCACCTCTCAGTCACGAGCCCATCTGTATGTTGCATCTCTTCTTAGATGTCCCGATGTTTCATGGGCCCACCAAGAAACGAATAGCTCGCCCCTACATTCCCAGTCCAGGTCCACCTGAGCCACTTCAGTTCTGGCAGCCTGCTCTACGTGCTCATTGTTTCGATGTTCTTCAGTGGCATGGTTTTTGGGCATATGAGCATCTACGTGACGTACCTTTACAGCAAAATGTTTTCTGCCCAGGCAGTGATGGCTTGCCACAATGCAGCAGCCCAGATGGAGTTACCTCTGTGCTGCCAGTTGTTGATCTTCCATTGCTGTAGCCACCCCCACAGGGCATTAGCCACCATCCAGGAGTCAGTATAGAGATAGAGTACTGGCCACGTTTCTTGTTCAGCAACCTCTAGGGCCAGCTGGATGGCTTTCACTTCTGCAAACTGACTCGACTTGCCTTCTCCTTTGACAGCTTCAACGATATGTGTGGGTCTCCACACAGCAGGTTTCCACCTCTGATGGTGTCGTGGTTTAACCCCAGCCAGCAACTAAGCACCACGCAGCCGCTTCCCCCTCCCCCCACCCAGTGGGGTGGGGGAGAGAATCGAAAAAAACCCCAAACTTGTGGGTTGAGATAAAGACAGTTTAATAGGACAGAAAGGAAGGAAAATAATAATAATGATAGTAATAATAATAAAATGACAATAATAATACTAAAAGAATTAGAATATACAGAACAAGTGATGCACAATGCAATTGCTCACCACTCGCTGACCCATGCCCAGTTAGTTCCCAAGCAGCGATCTGCCCCTCCCAGCCAACTCCCCCCAGTTTATATACTGGGCATGATGTCATATGGTATGGAATAGCCCTTTGGCCAGTTTGGGTCAGCTGTCCTGGCTGTGTCTCCTCCCAGCTTCTTGTGCCCCTCCAGCCTTCTTGCTGGCTGGGCATGAGAAGCTGAAAAATCCTTGACTTAGTATAAACACTACTTAGGAACAACTTAAAACATCAGTGTGTTATCATCAACATTATTCTCACACTAAATCCAAAACACAGCACTATACCAGCTACTAGGAAAAACCTCTATCCCTGCCGAAACCAGGACAGATGGTTTTCTAAAACACAACAGGATCCATCGGTAAACAGAGCTTACTGCCTTTCACCTTCTGATAACTCATTGTATGGTGGCAGCTCTTGGGCACGAGTCACCTCCTCAGGCAATGCTGCAAAATCTCTGCCTTCTGGCCAGTCCATGATCTCTTCCAGTATTAACGGGTGGTTGAGGTTCCTCATTCAAACCTCTTGCATGATCAACGCTACCCACTTACTCCACATAGCATCATTTGCATGACGTGTAGAGGGACCGTCCCTTTGAACATCCAGTGTAGCACAGGAAATCACGGTGCCAAGAGGAGCTGTGCTTCTGTACCAAAAACTTCTGAAGCGGCTAGAACCCCCTCATATGCTGCTAGTATCTCTTTTTCAGTCAGGCTTCAGATCCTCGATACTCCCGGCTCTAAAATCCTAGCAGTCGACCTTGGGTTACTCCTGTTGTTTACTGCCAGAGACTCCAGGTGAGGCCATATTCTCCAGCTGCAGTATAGGGCATGTTTCTCATGGCTGGTCCTGTCCGGACGGTCTCAAGTGCTACTGCATGAGCTATCTCCTGTTTGATCTGTTCAAAGGCCTTCTGCTGCTTAGGGCCTTGCACAAAATAGTTCTTTTGGGTCACTCGATAGAGAGGGCTCACAAGCTGACTGTAATTGGGAATACACATTCTCCAGAAACCCACAACACCTAGGAAAGCTTATTTCTTTTTTTGTTAAGAACAAAGCCCCACCAGCTATTTTATTGATCACATCCATAGGGATGTGACAATGTCCGTCTTGCCATTTTATTCCCAAGAACTGGATCTCCTGTGCAGGTCCTTTGTCCTTTTTTTCTTTTATGGTAAAACCAGCTTTCAGAAGGATCTGGATTATTCTTTTTCCCTTCTCAAACACTTCCTCCAATGTCCAATGCCAAGGATACATGGAGCCTCCGGGCCAGTCATAATAGGATGCTTCTTCCACTTGTCCCCTGTTAGACTCACCTCAGCCTCCAACACAGACAGCTGTTGGGATCCCTTTGTCATTCCAGAAATCCAGATGTGTTCTGCCCCCTTGTACCCTGGATGGCATTAGGGTACACTGTGCACCAATGTCAACCAAAGCCTTATAGTCCTGTCGATCCGATGTGCCAGGTCATCGAATCCATACAGTCCAATAAACCTCAGTCCGGTAAGTCCTCATGTCCTCCTCCTGGTTATGTAGGAAGAACTAGAGGGTGCCATACAGTATGTGCCTGGGGCATGATTTAGTTATTTTGTGATTTCCTGCCATAGAGAATACAGCTTTTCTGATTCAGTAGTGCTTGTGCTTAACTATCTGTGTCTCTTCCTTATTCTGCTACCTATTTATTATCTTGACTTGCAGCTGAAGAAAAATACAGAAATTGTTTTCTGAAACTGGGGAGTTTTGTTCCCTCAGCACTTGTTTTGTTCTAATATGAGTTGTCCTTCAGTGCTTTCAACTGTAGTTACTGTACTTTAGGGTTTTTACAAGCTCTCTTATTTTCAGAAGCTGATAGGAAATATTTGAGTTTGTTCAGCTAGCTGTGATGCAATTCATTTCTCTAGCACCTGGAAAATGTTTCTGTAATATTGTTATTTATTTCACATTCACTTGGAGGGAGGGGCTGATTTTTGCCTATCAGTGGTCACAGAAGAGATGACACATGCATACAGAGACCAAAACTAACACCACAACAGTGTTTACCTTGAGCTCTGGCAGGAAATCATGATTCAGTCTGGTTTGTTTTATCAGGGAATTCCAGGGCCACACAGACGGAGCCAGCTGTATTGACATTTCTAATGATGGTACCAAGCTCTGGACAGGAGGTTTGGACAACACTGTCAGATCCTGGGACTTGAGAGAGGGGAGTCAGCTACAACAGCATGACTTCACATCACAGGTAACTGAATTTTCCTATGACTTGGAGGGGAAAAAAATGTTTAAGATGATAGCTGAGAACTGAGCCCAATGCAACTGGGAAATTGTTCCTTCTGTTTGTTTTGGCTGCTCACAACATAATATTTTGGAGCTTTCATATGTTTTACTTCCAGAACAAAATGATAGCTTGACACTGCTCTCTTTCCCTGTTTTTTTTCTAAGTTAATAGGTAAGAACAGGGGTTATTTAGTCAGTTGAATTTTGAATGGCAGTCTTGCTATTGAACTACATGAATTTTGTTTGGCCCTCCTCTCTCTCCCTCTCTCAATCCACTTAACCATTGCAGGAAAAAAAAAAGTGTAAATGTTTCATGTCCACAGATATTTTCCCTTGGTTATTGTCCTACTGGTGAATGGCTAGCAGTGGGAATGGATAGCAGCAATGTAGAAGTGCTACATGTAAATAAACCAGACAAGTATCAAGTGCACCTTCATGAGAGTTGTGTATTGTCACTCAAGTTTGCTTACTGTGGTAAGTTGCCCTGAAGGTAGGACTGGAAGTCAGGGCCCTAATTCATGCTTTGCTGATTAGTTATGACATAGTCATAACTCATTTGATAGTCAAAACTCATTTAATATCTCCATTTAGTTTACAAATAAATACCTGTCTGCTTTATGAATACAATACATTATCTACAAATGATCCTCTGTCTATTTAAAGGCTGCTGTGAGGGTTGAGTCATGTATTTAAAAAAATCTCACAATTTCTACTTATAGAGTATGGGGATTTCTTAGCATGTAACAAACTGCAACAGCATCAGGTACCCACATTGACTGTAAGCAAGAATATTACATTGATTAGTGGTTAGCGCTTTGTGTAGTGGTTATTAGCTAAATAACTGATCTCATAGATGTGAGTTGAAAACCCAAAATCTGTCAGATGTTTGTTTCATGTTTTCATACTCCTCTGTTTATATATTTTAGGTAAATGGTTTGTGAGTACTGGGAAAGATAACCTTAATGTGTGGAGAACTCCTTATGGAGCCAGTATCTTCTAGGTAAAGATGATGATGCTTTTAAAGAAAAAACTAGAATACTGAGAGTCCAAAGAGTGGACTCATCTCTTCACCTACGTAGTCTACCCAAATGTGATGCTGAAATGAGGGTAACTTTCTTTTTTTTTTTAAATGTTGTAATATATTTCTATTTTTCTTGTAGTCCAAAGAATCTTCATCAGTGCTTAGCTGTGACATCTCTGTGGATGATAAATACATAGTCACTGGCTCTGGAGACAAAAAGGCTACAGTCTATGAAGTTATCTACTGAAAAATATGATGGGGATGTAACTTTTAGAAGTTGAACAGGGACATAATTGTTCTCAGTTGTAGAAGTAGAAAGGTTTTTGCCTTTTAAAAAGTAACAAAATTATTGGGGTTACAGAACTTGCCATGAAACTACTCCGATTGTTCAAAAAAGAAGGCAACATCCAGAAACTAAATATTGGCTATGTGGACCAAACAGAACACAGAGGCAAGATGGACAGATGTAGCCTAGGTTTTTGACATAGTTTTTTAAAAAAATGAGTTTACTGAAGAATATTGGATCCTTTTTTTTTTTCTTTCTTTTTCTTCGTGACCTCATGCAAATTGTTTTCATTGCTTGAATATGTGGAATTACCTTTCTGTTCCTTGCGGTTCAACTTGCATTCTATAATGTGTAGAGCAGTGGTGTTTCAGATAGATAAACTAATTTCCTAGTTTTACATCTTGTGATATATTTTTGTATTTTTATTGAAGGTCGAACATTTGTATAGAGTGTAAATATATTTAGCTTATTACAGTAAAGGCTTTAGTACCAACAAGTCTTTTTTCCCCTCCTTATTTAAAAACCTTCTGGGGATGTAAGTACCTTTATATAGGCAAAAGCAAACACTATGTATACTTTGAAAACGGTGTCTTATTCTCTATAGCTCTTCCTAGATTCCCTTATCATACTTCAAAGTAGTCATTTGACATATTAGGGTATCAAATCCAGTATATACTGTCTTGTGCTACAGGAAAATTAAAAGGCAATTTTGTACTACTTTTAGTGTAAATATAAAAATCAAACATAAAGTTGTACAGTTTATTCTGATGTCTATTATATATTTTCTTTGGCAGATACATTAATATGTTCCTAGTCATAATTCATTTGGTCATCTCTCTAGAAGAGGAGGTGATTTCCTTCTCCTTTCTACCTCAACTGAAAAGAATTCAGTTCAACTAAGTACATCAAAAGCTTTTGTTGTGGGTGAACCCTGGTAGGCAGCTAAGCACCCACACAGCCGCTTGCTCACTCCTCCGCGGGACAGAGGAGAAAATCGGAAGAGTAAAAGTGAGAAAACTTGTGGGTTGAGATAAAGACAGTTTAATAGGTAAAGCAAAGCTACTCATGCAAGCAAAGCAAAATAAGGAATTAATTCACTACTTCCCATTAGCAGGCAAATGTTTAGCTATTTCCTGGAAAGCAGGGCTTCTTCACGTGTAATGGTTACTTGGGAAGACAAATGCCATAACCCCTAATGTTCCCCCTTCCTCCTCCTTTCCCTGAGCTTTTATTGCTGAGCACGACGTCATATGGTATGGAATATCCCTTTGGTCAGTTTGGGTCAGCTGTCCCAGCTGTGTCCTCTCCCAGCCTCTTGCCCACCCATAGCCTACTCGCTTGGGGAGGGGGCAGAGTGAGAAACAGAGAAGGCTGTGCAAGCACTATTCAGCAATAGCTAAAACATCAGTGTGTTATCAACACTGTTTTGGTCACAAATCCAAAACACAGCACCATATGTGCTGCTATGAAGAAAATTAGCTCCATCCCAGCCAGACCCAGTACAGGGGGAATCAGTAATGCAGCCTGACTAGCTAAATGTTGCCTTCTGCTCTGAGCTGATAGACTGAGAGGCTTGTGAAAGCTGCAGGTAAATTCATAGCAGAGAATGTGCCCAAGGACCATGCCTGGCTGTTCTTGAAATTCTTCTGAAGTCTGAATTATTTGTGTTAAGACAGGCCAGTACTCAGGCCTCTGAGTCAATTCTTTGTAACGATTGCCAATATTTTTATACCTGAGAGAACAGCTTCATTCTTTATTATTGCTCAGGAATCAATACTCCCATTGCCCTCACAAAATGCTATACAAGCATTATGTGCATTTCACTTGGCAGTGAAGGGTATCAACATCTATCTCACTAAGTGCAAAACTTTGCTAATCCTGTTCCACTTCTCCAGTGTGAATTTGTATACCATCTGCACTGCTCTCTCCTGCTTGATTTGAATGGGAATCCTTAGCAGAGCCCTGACACCTGAGATGATTAAAAAATGAAAATGCATCATTTAGCCACAGACTAAAGCTGTTTCCTCTGTGTGTGTGTGTGTGTGAGGGAGGGAAGTATGTGGAAGTTCTGAATGTGACTAAACTGTGATTAAAGAAAAAAAAGATAAACCAGCAAGAACACTGCTACTGATATCAATGTATTAGACACTCTAAAAAGACTGAAATCTAGATCCAAATCACAGCTTCTGTTCCAAAAAACTACCATGGGATATATATGTTTTTTCAAGGCTTATGAAATCCTTTTGAACTAACAGTTCCTATTTCACAAATAGTCCTACATGTGGGAGATAAGTAAGTGATATACTGCTGAACAAACCAAAAACATTGTATACCAGTGCAAAAGAAAGGCTCTTTGGAACAGCAGCCACATTTTGCTCTAATTGTGTACACCTGTACCAGTTTGATATGCTAGCTCAGTCACAAAGATTTGCATTGAACATGTAAATTCAACTTTAAACATGCAATTTCTAGATATAATCTAAAATGGGACTTGTTCAAAGCATCTTGTCTCCTGCAGAGCTTTGTATCACTACAGAGTACAGTAGAAGGCATAGTTGTTCAAATAACATCAGAACATGACAGAGCACCATTAATAAAATATAATCCCTTCAGTGTGCCTGCTTTAAAAAAACCCAACATGCTCTTCTGCTTCCTTCTCACTTTTCAGTGTTGAATCTGTGTATGTTTCCTTCTGTTCTATGATTATGGCTCAATTTATCCTCAGGCAAGGATCTAATAAAAAAAAATACTTAAAAGTGAATAATTTTGTTCCATGCAGGAAAATATCTGTGTATATATATGTGTGTGGGGTCATAACACACTGAGGTTATGTGCCCATATTAATAGCATTCAGGAATTTTCAGATTGCATTAGATTCTGTGAAAGGCACAGCTATTAATGCCTTACCAGGAGAGAAATGTTTAATTTCTGTTGTGTTGCTTCTTATAGCTTCCTGATACCAGTGTGTGTGCCAAGGGCACAGTACTTTCTCAGTCTCATTTTCCATCTAGTCCCACCTGGATCTACTTTGGGAATCTCTGGAGCATTGCTTGAAAATGCCTTTAAAATTTATCAACTGGATATTCATAGATTACTTCCATATTTTTCTTGAATCTAAACTTGCTTGTTTACTGGGTTTTGATTTGACTTGGCTTTAGCATACATTTAGGCATCTTTGGTGGCAAATAGTTCTTCTTAATGACATAAGACATTTCAGTGCTCCAACAGGCAATTTCTCAGTGTTTATATGGAGGGGAAGCTGGATAAAGCAGGATCTATGCTGCACCGTTCCTAAGACAGTTGCTCCTAAAATGTGATCCAGGGATAAAAATTATCCTGACAGGAATAATTTAGCAGGATACAGAAAGAGGGATGAATACTGTCAGAGTGTCCTGGTTTCGGCTGGGACAGAGTTAACTCTCTTCTTAGTAGCTGGTACAGTGCTGGGTTTTGGATTTAGTGTGAGAATAATGTTGATAACACGCTGATGTTTTAGTTGTTGCTAAGTAGCACCTATCTTAAGCCAAGGACTTTTCAGTTTCCCATGCTCTGCCAGCAAGCAGGTGTGCAAGAAGCTGGGAGGGAGCATAGCCAGGACAGCTGACCTGAACTAGCCAAAGGGGTATTCCATACCATAGGACGTCATGCCCAGTATATAAACAGGGGGGAGCTGGCCGGGAGGTGCGGATTGCGGCTCTGGCATCGGTCAACGGGTGGTGAGCAATTGCATTGTGCATCACTTGTCTTTTCTTGGGTGTTATTTATCTCTTTTTTTTTGTTATATTCCTTTTCATCATCATTATTATTATTATTATATTTTTTATTATTATTGTTAGTATTATATTTTATTTTACTTTAGTTATTAAACTGTTCTTATCTCAACCCACGAATTTTACTTTTTTTCGATTCTCCTCCCTATCCCACTGGGAGGGGGGAGGAGTGAGGGAGCTGTTGCATGGTGTTTAGTTGCTGACTGGGGTTAAACCATGACAGTCCTTTTTGGCGCCCAACGTGGGGCTCGAAGGGTTGAGATAACAACAGATCTGACCAGTGCATGTTAAAACAAATTTGTTATAAGCATTCATTATATTAGTTTAATAGTCGCTGGTCACAATGTTGGTTTATTGGCTCTTAGAGTTGTGGCGTTCGTTCTTAGAGTTGTGTTATATATCGCCTCACTTGCCGTATATAGTCCCTGTGCTGCTGCTTATCACCCATAAGGTGAGGTGGATTAAGGTTTTTGCTTTGCTGTACTATGTAACACTGGTTTATGGTACAATAAAATTATCGGTCGTGGGACTAATCCAGTATTTGTACTCAGCATTGCCGTTATCTCCGTACTTCGGGAGCTATCTAGCGGAAACTATTAATAATTACACCCTTTACCTTTTCTCCTCGGAGAGCCATTCTATGGGGGAGACACCTTCCTTCACCTTCCCCTCCTCCTCCAGGCTAATTACAGTAGTGTTTGAGAATTTTGAAAATTTTGAATATCCTTGGAATGTTGAAACCAGCATGGTCCTATTGCTAGGAACTAGCTTGTTCCTGAATGTGGCTAAGGTCTTGTTCAGGGTTAAACAACTATTTCAGAGGATCACCCAGAGATCTGCCCCAAGGTTGGAGAGTTATGAGTGGCGGGGTGTGTGGGGTAGCATGGGCAAATGCCTAGGATGGTGGGCACCTCCAGTGTTTTGGAACTTCACCCTTGAACAAGTGCAGAATCCTGAAAAACAAGTAGAACATTTGGAAAAAGTATGCTGTCACCCCGACAATTCCAGGGAGACACAAATCACTGCAATGTGCTGGGGCCTGGCCCATGCCTACTGAGCCCTGTTCAACACTATTCAGTACCCTCATGGGGAAGCGAAGGTCTCTGGATGTGACAACAAAAGGACAGGCACTGCAGCAACTCTGACCCCCATGACAGGCACTGAAGCAACTCCGACCCCAGCAACAGGGACTGCAGCCACTCCAACCCCAGCGACAGACACTGCAGTCATTCCAATCCCCACAACAGGCACTGCAGCTGAACCAGAGAACCAACCAATGCCGGTATCAGCCGCCCCTATACAGAAGAAGAAATACTCAAAAAAACCAGCTCACTTAGCGAAGGATGAAGGTGAAGCAGGGTCATCATGAGAACAGGAGGAAGAGGCAGAACCAGAGATAATCACCTGATCCCTATCCCCGAGTGAGCTGCGAGAGATGCGAAAAGACTTCAGCCGTCATCCAGGCAATCACATTATCACCTGGCTGCTCCGATGCTGGGATAATGGAGCCAGTAGCTTGGAATTAGAGGGTAGGAAAGCCAAGCAGCTGGGATCCCTTTCTAGGGAAGGAGGCATTGACAAGGCAATTGGAAAAAAGACACAAGCCCTCAGCCTCTGGAGGTGACTTCTGTCAGGCGTGAGGGCAGGGTATCCCTTCAAGGAAGATGTTGTATGTCATCCAAGCAAGTGGACTACCATGGAGAGAGGTATCCAGTACCTGAGGGAATTAGCCGTGCAGAAGACGGTTTATTATGACCCAGACAATGTGCAGTTACCCACAGATCCAGATGAAGTCCAATGCACATGACCCATGTGGTGGAAGTTTGTAGGGAGCACACCATCGTCCTATGCCAATGCATTGGAAGTAATGGACTGGAAAGATGAAGAGGGATCAATGGTGGACGAATTGGCTGGCCAACTCTGGCAACATGAAGAAAAAGTCTCACTTCCTCCCTCATCTCGGCTGTGGAGAAACTGCCAGATATACTAGCCGAGAAACTGCCCCGAGAGTTCCAACGATTTGAGGATAAGTTCTGCCTCCCACCTGTACGGACCAATATCTCAGCTATTAGGAATAAGTGTCCCTCTGCTCAAGAGAGAGGAGATAGAAGGTACACACTACGGGGTACCCTGTGGTCTTGCCTGCGTGAACACAGAGAGGACATGAGGAAGTGGGATGGAAAACCTACCTCGGTCCTAGATGCACGGGTACATGAATTGCAAGGAAAAACAATCAATCACAAATGAGGGTTCTTCCAGGAAAATTCCTGCTCCAGTCTCTGGTGAGCAGTGTGAGTGGTGTGGCCGACAGAGTGGAAGGGCTGATCTTACTCCTGATCCTATGAGAAGGAATTCTAATCCATTTTTACAACAAGTGAGTGGAGAATCCTATGACTGGGACTAGAGGGGCCCTGCCTCCAGCCAGGTGGAGGAAAGGGACAACCGGGTTTACTGGACTGCGTGGATTCGATGGCCTGGCACATCAGATCCACAGGAGTATAAGGCTCTAGTAGACACCGGTGCACAGTGTACCCTAATGCCATCAAGCTATAAAGGGGCAGAACCCATTTGTATTTCTGGGGTGACAGGGGGATCTCAACAGCTAACTGTATTGGAGGCTGAAATAAGCCTAACTGGGAATGAGTGGCAAAAACACCCCATTGTGACTGGCCCAGAGGCCCCATGCATCCTTGGCATAGACTCTCTCAGGAGAGGGTATTTCAAGGACCCAAAAGGGTACCGGTGGTCTTTTAGTATAGCTGCCTTGGAGATGGAGGAAATTGAACAGCTGTCCACCTTGCCCGGACTCTCTGAGGACCCTTCTGTTGTGGGGTTGCTGAGGGTCGAAGAACAACAGGTGTCGATCGCTACCACAACAGTGCACCGGTGGCAGTATCGCACCAACCGAGACTCCCTGATTCCCATCCATATGCTGATTCGTCGACTGGAGAGCCAAGGGGTGATCAGCAGGACTCGCTCACCCTTTAACAGCCCCATTTGGGCAGTGCGAAAGTCTAATGGAGAATGGAGACTAACAGTAGACTATCGTGGCCTGAATGAAGTCACACCACTGCTGAGTGCTGCCATGCCAGACATGCTAGAACTTCAATATGAACTGGAGTCAAAGGCAGCCAAGTGGTATGCCACAATTGATATCGCTAATGCATTTTTCTCAATCCCTTTGGCAGCAGAGTGCCGGCCACAGTTTGCTTTCACTTGGAGGGGCGTCCAGTACACCTGGAATCGACTGCCCCAGGGGTGGAAACACAGCCCCTCCATTTGCCATGGACTGATCCAAAATACACTGGAAAAAGGTGAAGCTCCAGAACACCTGCAGTACATTGATGACATCATCGTATGGGGCAACACAGCAGAAGAAGTTTTTGAGAAAGGGAAGAAAATAATCCAAATCCTTCTGAAAGCCGGTTTTGCCATAAAACAGAGTAAGGTGAAGGGACCTGCACAGGAGATTCAGTTTTTAGGAATAAAATGGCAAGATGGACGTCGTCACATCCCAATGGATGTGATCAACAAAATAGCAGCTATGTCTCCACCGACTAGTAAACAGGAAACGCAAGCTTTCTTAGGTGTTGTGGGTTTTTGGAGAATGCATATTCTGAATTTCAGTCTGATTGTAAGTGCTCTCTATCAAGTGACCCGGAAGAAGAACGATTTTAAATGGGGCCCTGAGCAACAACAAGCCTTTGAACAGATTAAACGGGAGATAGTTCATGCAGTAGCCCTTGGGCCAGTCCGGGCAGGACCAGATGTTAAAAATGTGCTCTACACCGCAGCCGGGGAGAATGGCCCTACCTGGAGTCTCTGGCAGAAAGAAACAGGGGAGACCCGAGGTCGACCCTTAAGGTTTTGGAGCTGGGGATATCGAGGATCTGAGGCCCACTATACTCCAACTGAAAAGGAGATATTGGCAGCATATGAAGGAGTCTGAGCTGCTTCAGAAGTGGTTGGTACTGAAACACAGCTCCTATTAGCACCCCGACTGCCGGTGCTGGGCTGGATGTTCAAAGGGAAGGTCCCTTCTACACATCATGCAACTGATGCTACATGGAGTAAGTGGGTTGCACTGATCACACAATGAAGTCGAATAGGAAATCCCAGTCACCCAGGAATTTTGGAGGTGATCACGGACTGGCCAGAAGGCAAAGATTTTGGAATATCACCAGAGGAGGAGGTAATGCATGCTGAAGAGGCCCCACTGTATAATCAACTGCCAGAAAATGAGAGGCAATATGCCCTGTTCACTGATGGGTCCTGTCGCATTGTAGGAAAGCATCGGAGGTGGAAGGCGGCTGTATGGAGTCCTATATGACAAGTTGCAGAAACTGCAGAAGGAGAAGGTGAATCGAGTCAGTTTGCAGAGGTGAAAGCCATCCAGCTGGCTTTAGACATTGCTGAACGAGAAAAATGGCCAATACTTTATCTCTATACTGACTCATGGATGGTGGCAAATGCTCTGTGGGGGTGGTTGCAGCAATGGAAGCAGAGTAACTGGCAACGCAGAGGTAAACCCATCTGGGCTGCTGCATTGTGGCAAGATATTGCTGCCTGGCTAGAGAACCTGGTTGTGAAAGTACGTCATGTAGATGCCCACGTACCCAAGAGTCGGGCCACTGAAGAACATCAAAACAACCAGCAGGTAGACAAGGCTGCTAGGATTCAAGTGGCTCAGGTGGATCTGGACTGGCAGCATAAGGGTGAATTATTTATGGCTTGGTGGGCAAATGACACCTCAGGCCATCAGGGAAGAGATGCAACATATAGATGGGCTCGTGATCGAGGGGTGGACCTGACCATGGACACTATCGCACAGGTTATCCATGAATGTGAAACATGCGCTGCAATTAAGCAAGCCAAGTGGTTAAAGCCTCTTTGGTATGGAGGACGATGGCTGAAATATAAATATGGGGAGGCCTGGCAGATTGACTATATCACACTCCCACAAACCTGCCAAGGCAAGTGCCATGTGCTTACAATGGTGGAAGCAACCACCGGCTGGCTGGAAACATATCCCGTGCCCCATGCCACTGCCCGGAACACTATCCTGGGCCTTGAGAAGCAAATCTTATGGCAACATGGAACCCCAGAAAGAATGGAGTCAGACAACGGGACTCATATCTGAAACAATCTCATAGACACCTGGGCCAAAGAGCACGGCATTGAGTGGGTGTATCACATCCCCTATCATGCACCAGCCTCTGGGAAAATCGAGCGATACAATGGATTGTTAAAGACTACATTGAGAGCAATGGGTGGTGAGACCTTCAAACATTGGGATACACATTTAGCAAAGGCCACCTGGTTAGTCAACACTAGAGGATCTGCCAATCGAGCTGGCCCTGCCCAATCAGAACTTTTACATACTGTAGAAGGGGATAAAGTCCCTGTGGTGCACATGAAAAATATGCTGGGAAAAACAGTCTGGGTTACTCCTGCCTCAGGCAAAGGCAAACCCATTCGTGGGATTGCTTTTGCTCAAGGACCTGGGTGCACTTGGTGGGTGATGCGGAAGGATGGGGAAGTCCGATGTGTGCCTCAAGGGGATTTGATTTTAGGTGAGAATAGCCAATAGATTAAATTGTATGATGTTGATTGCTATATAATCCTGCCATTGTATGTCATCATTATTATAATTGTTATATGCTATATCAATGGTATTACAGTAAGAATCACTTAGATTAATGAAGAATTAACTTTGATAAAACTGAGTGAAGTGCAGTAGTCATGGAACCAGGACTGACTTCAGCATGCAACAATCCAGCACTACACACCATCCTCCTGCTGCACCCAATGTCATCTGTCTGCCGTACCACACAAAAGCCCGATCCTGTTCTGCCGACTGAGCGGACTTTGCACCATCCCTCCTGTCCAGACAGACTGTTATGACAGATGGAGCCCAAAGTCATGGACTGAATGAACTCAACAGACATTTGATAGAGATGGCCCATAGACTGCAGGAATGATATCTGTGTGTATATATTAAAAGATGGGAAAAGTGGTGGGGATTAATTGAAAATGCATTGGAAAGTGTGGGACCTGGGCATGATGTAAATGGTATAGAATAAGGGGTGGATATTGTCCTGGTTTCAGCTGGAAACCACTGGGAGTGGGGGGGGGAGTGAGGGAGCAGCTGCGTGGTGCTTAGCTGCTGGCTGGGCTTAAATGACGACACAGAGGTAGGAAAAACCTTCTCCATTTATAATACTGTTGATTTAAATAGCTAAGAAGTACTACTGCTGGGGGGTGGGTTTGACCTTGGCTGGACACCAGGTGCCTACCAAGCCGCTCTATCACTCCCCCTCCTCAGCTGGACAGGGGAGAGAAAATATAACAAAAGGCTCATGGGTCAAGATAAGGACAGGGAGAGATCACTCACCAATTAGCATCACGGGCAAAACAGACTTGACTCGGGGAAATTAATGTATTGCCAGTCAAATCAGAGGAGGATAATGGGAAATAAAAACAAAATCTTAAAACACTTTCCCCCCACCCCTCCCTTCTTCCCGGGCTCAACTTCACTCCCGATTTCTCTACCTTCTCCCCCCAGGCAGCACAGGGAGATGGGGAATGGGGGTTTGGGTCAGTTCATCACATGTTGTCTCTGCCGCTCCTTCCTCCTCACACTCTTCCCCTGCTCCAGCATGGGGTCCCTCCCACAGGAGACAGTCTTCCATGAACTTCTCCAATGTGAGTCCTTCCCACAGGCTGCAGTTCTTCATGAACTGCTCCAATGTGGGTCCTTTCCATGGGGCGCAGTCCTTCAGGAACAGACTGCTCCAGTGTGGGTCCCCCACAGGGTCACAAGTCCTGCGAGCAAAGCTGCTTCAGCGTGAGCTCCTGTCTCCATGGGTCCACAGGTCCTGCCAGGAGCCTGCTCCAGCGCAGGCTTCCCACAGGGTCACAGCCTCCTTTGGGCGCATCCACCTGCTCCGGCGTGGGGTCCTCCACAGGCTGCAGGTGGATATCTGCTCCACCGTGGACCTCCATGGGCTGCAGGGGGACAGCCTGCCTCACCATGGTCTTCACCACAGGCTGCAGGGGAATCTCTGCTCCGGTGCCTGGAGCACCTCCTCTCCCTCCTTCTTCCCTGACCTTGGTGTCTGCAGAGTTGTTTCTCTCACATATTCTCACTCCTCTCTTCTGGCTGCTGTGTCCACAGCAGTTTTTTCCCTTTCTTAAATATGTTATCACAGAGGCGCTACCACTGTTGCCGATTGGCTCGGCCTTGGTCAGCGGCGGGTCCCTCTTGGAGCTGGCTGGCATTGGCTGTATCGGACATGGGGGAAGCTTCTAGCAGCTTCTCACAGAAGCCACCCCTGTAGCCCCTCCACTACCAAAACCTTGCCACGCAAACCCAATACAACTGCTGTTCAAGTAAACAATAGGAGGCTGGACAAGAGTAGGAAGGGCAAGGAAGTGTAAACATTTGTAGAACTGAAGCACATAAATAACAATCAAGGGACAAGGAAAATATCAATAAATTAAAATCTCTTGTGTGCATCTGGCAGACCATAGATTTTCCATGAGTTAGAATTGCTGCATTATTATTAGTATGTTACATTCCATGTTTGATATGAAAATAATAATTTTTGCATGTGAAGTAAATATTATAGGCAACAGCATGGTGACAGTTACTGTCAGCTTTCCCTTTTTCTATTGAGAATCTGTATATACAATAGCAGTGTCTTGTGTGTTTTGGAGGTGGACTGTATCATTTTTTTGAAAGTCTTTACATCTAAATCCATAGATCTGATAAAGGAAATGGGATACAAAGCAGAATTTAAAAAAAAAAAATTACAGAAGCTTCAACTAGCTTTTAATCTCATTCTAAGATTTTTTTTCTCTATCCTTCTCTATTTCTCAGATGCCTGTAATGTTCATTTACATCGTCTGTGGGTGTGGTCAGGTGAATAATTTAGCCCCTCAAAGGAAGCTGTGGATACTCCATACCTCACAGTGCTATTTTCTAGGACTTGAGGTACTGTTGTATTTTCAACATATTTTTATAATAGTTTTAAAATAGAAGTCTTGAAATAACCCCACAAATATCTCGTAGAAATATTTCCTGGCATCATGAACAGCCAGGATATTGCTCTTTGTGCTTCATGGCATGAAACTTTTGATATCAGTATCAGTCTTGTGCATAGGCAGGGTCCTGTTTTACATAGTAATAAGTTTCCATCTCTGAACTACTTTGTGATAAAGTGACATGCTTTAATTCTGCAAGATTCCAGTCTACAATTTGCATAGAATAAAGGAGCATATACACTTACCAGTAACAGCAGTGTTAAAAGAACACCACCACCACCACCAATCTAAACCAAATCAGAAGCCTTGTTAGACACTTGTGCAGATATTTTGGTTCATAAATAAATGATCAAATTTAGAAAAGTAGCAAGATGTTCATATATAGCCCAATTTAAGTTGTTGGGGTATAGAGCAATGATGAAAATTGGGACATTGATTTAGGCATGAAATTTTAAAATTAATGGCTTGGGACTCTAGGGGAATGTGGTGGGTTGACCCTGGCCAACAGCCAAACACCCACCCAGCCTCCTGCTCACTCCCCTCTCCCATGGGAAGGGGAGAAAACCGAAGGAAGGTGAGAAGACTTGTGGATCAAGATAAAGACAGAGATAAGAAAAGAAGACAGAGATAAGAAAAGCAAAAGATAAGAAAAGCAAAAGCAAAAGCTGTGCAAGCAAAGAAAAATAAGGAATTCATTCACTACTTCCGTTGGCAGGCAGATGTCCAGCTACTTCCTGGAAAGCAGAGCCTCAGCATGCATAACGGTTGCATGGGAAGACAAATACCATAACTATAAATGTCCCCCCATCCTCCTCCTTTCCCTGAGCTTTTATTGCTGAGCATGATGTCATTATGGTACGGAATACCCCTTTGGTCAGTTTGGGTCAGCTGTCCCAGCTGTGCCCCCTCCCAACCTCTTGCCCACCCCCAGCCTACTTGCTTTGGGGTAGGGAGGGGGGTGGGAAAGAGAGAAGGCATTGATGCTGTGCAAGCACTGTTCAACAATAGCCAAAACATTGGTATGTTATCAACACTGTTTTAGCCACAAATGCAAAGCACAGCACCATACATGCTGCTGTGAAGAAAGTTAACTCCATCCCAGCCAGACCCAGTACAGGGACAAACATGTAAAACAGGCCATTTTCATGTAAAAAGAAAAAGTTGACAACAATACTACTTTCTTCATCTTTCACTGAATGAATTGGCTATTTTCTGGTACATTATGCCATTTCATTAATACTCTTATTTCCATGAAAAGAAAAAAAACACCTTCTTCTTGTCAAAGTGTCGTGGTTTAACCCCAGTCAGCAACTAAGCACCACGCAGCCGCTTCCCCCTTCCCCCTCCCAGTGGGGTGAGGAGGAGGAAAGAGGGGAAAAAAAAAAAAGTAAAACTCGTGGGTTGAGATAAGAACAGTTTAATAACTAAAGTAAAATATAATACTAACAATAGTAATAATGAAATATAATAATAATAATAGTAATGAAAAGGAATATAACAAAAAAGGAGGGGGAGGAAGGGAAAAAACAAACAAACAAACAACAAACAAACAAAAAAAACCACCAGTGATGCACAATGCAATTGCTCACCACCCACTGACCGATGCCCAGTTAGTTCCCGAGCCACGATCCGCCCCTCCCGGCCAACTCCCCCCTGTTTATATACTGGGCATGACGTTCCATGGTATGGAATACCCCTTTGGCTAGTTCAGGTCAGCTGCCCCAGCTATGCTCCCTCCCAGCTTCTTGCACACCTGCTTGCTGGCAGAGCATGGGAAACTGAAAATTCCTTGGCTTAAGATAAGCGCTACTTAGCAACAACTAAAACCTCAGAGTGTTATCAACATCATTCTCACACTAAATCCAAAACACAGCACTGTACCAGCTACTAAGAAGAAAATTAACTCTGTCTCAGCCGAAACCAGGACACAAAGTGATTATATTGAGTATACTTCAGCAATGGGTTACAACTGAACTCTATTCTTTTCCCAAAATATAGTTCAGATTCTGGTTGATTTGAGAAGTTTTCATAGTTAGTAATCAAAAGAAATGGTCACACAAAATGTTGACGTAAGCTCTTTTATTTGATAGCATTCCCTATGACTAAATGTAGTGAGATCAAAACTGAAGAAGAAGGAAATCCCCTGTTTCTTGAGAAGGGAACCTTTACTCCCTACTCTGGGATCGAAAGTGCATTAGTAAGAGAGAAATTAGGGGACACACTTTTCTATTGCTGCCCTTTCAGTCTCTTTGCAGAGGGTAAAGCTGGGTTTAGATGCTATTATGTCATTGTGATGATTATGACAGTAGTTACAGATATTGCTACAGATTGTCCACAACACTGCTTGAGAGAATAGGCACCACTTGACAGAAAGATACTGTTTTTATTTACACACTGCAAAACATCTATTGCTGTAAAACTCTCCTGTTGTTGAGTGGGTATGGGTTTACTCAGGAACAAGTCCACTCACCATACTGAGATTTTTGCCCCTGTACAAGCTAGGATCTAATGTGATCTGCTTAAATATGAACCCTGTCATCCAAGCTAATGTGGCTATTCTGCTGCTAGAATAGATCATCCTCATAATTAGTAGTGTGACATTTGCTGGCTCTCTTAATTTCTTTTCTTAATTTCTTTTATTTGTGATGGGAATGTGTGACTGGGTGCAGAAAAACTCTCAAACGATGGTCTGGCTGCTGTGAGACCTGTTTAACCACAAGATCACTTCTCTCCGGGCAGTAGGACTTCAATTTCTACTACAGCTCTCCAGACAAGTGCAGAAACTGTACTAGGCATTTATTTATTTATTGTAGGCTTATTACCCAGCTGTTCTGTAGCGAGTGCGACAAACTAGCTGATTAGCCAGCTTATGGTCATGTTTATGTACCCAGTCTCTCATTCCCCGCACAAATCAGTTTCTTTTTCTGCAAGCTGGGACAGAAGCATGAAAAAAATATTAATCCCTTTACACTTTTATATAAGTGGCAGTCACATAGATATTACGGTGACGTGGGCAATGAAGCCACTCAAATGCAAAGATAAAGAATCTCACTTCATGTTTGTCCTGGTTTCGGCTGGGATAGAGTTAATTTTCTTCTTAGTAGCTGGTACAGTGCTGTGTTTTGGATTTAGTGTGAGAATACTGTTGATAACACTCTGATGTTTTAGTTGTTGCTAAGTAGGGCTTATCCTAAGTCAAGGATTGTTCAGTTTCCCTTGCTCTGCCAGCAAGCAGGTGTGCAAGAAGCTGGGAGGGAGCATGGCCAGGACAGCTGACCTGAACTAGCCAAAGGGGTATTCCATACCATGGAACTTCATGCCCAGTATATAAACAGGGGGGAGTTGGCCGGGAGGGGCAGATCTCTGCTCGGGCATTGGTCAGCGGGTGGTGAGCAATTGCATTGTGCATCACTTGTCTTTTCTTGGGTGTTTTTTTTTTTTTGTTATATTCCTTTTCATTACAATTATTATTATTATATTATTCTTATTATTCTTAGTTAGTAGTGTATTTTATTTTACTTTAGTTATTAAACTGTTCTTATCTCAACCCACGAGTTTTACTTTTTTTTTTTCCTTTCCTCCTCCTGCCCATCCCACTGGGAGGGGAGAGGGGGGAGGGGGAAGCGGCTGCGTGGTGCTTAGTTGCTGGCTGGGGTTAAACAATGACAATGTTATAGGACCACGTATTGTTATTTACATTTTCTAGTTCCACAGTTGTAAAAAAAATGTTTTTCTGTTATTGGTGACAGCAAATTAAAGACTTGAATTTGTCGTCTCCCATACATAGAATAATTTTATTAGAGGATTAAAAAAACCCTAGTCTAAAAGGCTTATAAATTATAGTTAGAAGATATTTACCAAAGTACTGAAAAAGGTCAACTAAAAGGAAGAGTAAGAAGAATAAAAATAAGTGATTAAAAGTTGTGTTTAAAAAGTATCTGAATTGTGAATGGATCTAGTATTATTTTGGTATGGTTATTTATTAATAATGTATCCCTGCTTTGGCTTCTTAAAGGAATGAAAAAGCAGTCTTTCCCTGTAATCAAGTTGTTTTTCTCTCTGTATTTCTTAGGAAATAACTGTTTTATGCCATAAAGAAGGATCAAATGCAAAGTGGGAAAAGAGGCCCTAACTATTCATTTTTTGAATCAAGTTTTTATTGACAGAGCTATAGCAAGTGCTAATTTCATGTTTATGGAAAGAAATGTATCCAGAACTGATTATTTCTGTTTGCAGGTGATGATTTGATTTGTACTAGTGCTAAACATGATGGCATGACATGGAAGAGGAGAGAAACAGAAGACACATAGTAAGTGTTTGCAACTAGCGCAGTGCTCATTTTGAAATTATTTTGTGCTCAAGCCTTTCAACAAGCATGATGAGGATGATAACCTGCCTTTGTTTTAAAATTCATTTTAGCTGTATTGTAGAATAATTTAATTAAAGTACATTTTTATTGTCATTTTACTGTCTCTGCCTGCTCTTGTTATGGCTTTAATTTCCTGAAAGGGAGATGCATGACATCCTGTGGGCATCAATGGTAGTTTTCAATTGTCAGTTTGCATTCTCTGGAATTATGTTCATTATATGGAAAGAACTTATTGTGAGGAAATGAAGTGGTTATCTGATGTGGAGCTGGGGGGGAGAATCCTTTCTCTCAAGGCGCTCTGGGTTTGATACTGCTGGAGGGAGGTGGGAATCAAAAAGCCATGAACATATTTCATTGAATAGTTTCTTTAAGAAGGAAGGTTGGTCCAAGGATGAAGGCTGGAGATCTTATTCAATTCCCAGCCTGTCAAATGTATGATTTACCAAGACAGTTGTGCCAAGGCAAGTCTATTAATTTCTCCCTAACCTTCTGTATCTTGTTTGTTTAAACTCTTAAGTTCTTCCAAGCAGGGCCCAAATCTACCAACCCCATCACTGCTGTAATTTACTGGGCTATCACTTTGGACAGAGATTTACCAGTTTCTGGACATCTGGCAGTTCTGGCAAATGCCTGCTGTGTGCATGCACACACTAAATGCACAGCAAATCAACATGGCATACACTGGACCTTCATGTCTTAGACCTAGCAATGCTGGTGGGCTCTTGCTATTTTCAAGTATAGCATCCAAATTTCATTAGGGCCCAACCTCTCTTAGAGGCTCTATGTATTTCTGTCATAAAAGAATCACCTTTTTCCAATAAATCTGTATGCAGTCATGTGTGTGCTGCTCTGCCAGTTGCCCTAAAAATGGTACTGCCAGTTGCTTTCATTCTTTGATGAACCAAGAAGCCCATAAGCACAAAGGAGTCACAGGGAAAACTGAGATTTACACAGGCTGAAACTTGTAAATCACGGTAGTCAAAAACTAGTTATGTTTGGGTTTTTTTGCAGAACTGGTGGGAAAGCCAACACCCCGTGGCTTCACTTTTGTAGGAGCAGCTTCCTGTTCATCTTTTATCTAATGCTGCATCACCAAATTCTTTGCAGTGGATGCAGTTTCACACACAACTCAGTCAGTATGGCAGCTCCAACTGTGATAAACATGGGTATATTAATGAGAGCTGGAATTAGTATATTCCTTCTGGATAGGCTTCTCCTTCATTAGGAATGAATATGTTTACTTATTAATAAAGATTCATTTGGAGGGTATTTAGCTAGACTTGCTTAAACAGCAACACAAGTGCATGTGTTGCAGTTTTTGCATTTCTGGTAACTGTTGTTTTTTAATGGTGCAGAAAAATGAATAAATGGAGGTGTAAAATGATAAATGCCTGGCCATTTGAAATACAGCCATTCAAGGAAGGTTTCTGAATCATATATTCCATCCTTAAATGTGAAGGTTCTTAAACACTTAAATAAGCCTGTTGAAAGACCTAATCATGGTCCTCCTGCCAGCTGATGATAGACAACTAATTTTTTTTGAGACAAGCACTTTTGTTTTTCAAAATAACTTAAAAATTTTTAACTTATTTAATTAAACTAATTAAATGAATTTAGTCAAATTAATTAACTAAAAATGTTTAACTTACAGATATAAAATGTGTATGTGGACCCCAAGTCAATGATTATTGTAGCTTAATATCTCAGCCACTATTTTTCCTTCAGTGATGTGATGGTGTCATGGAGGAGCATTAGTCCTACTGAGTCTTTTGGTACATTAGTTGAAATATTCTGCTACTCATAACCTTGCCATCACAGCTAAATTGCTTATGTCTAAAGACATTATCCTGATAAAATTGGTCTTTTGAGGAATTCATTTATTTATTAAAAATTATATGTAACTTGCAATAAGGCTATAGGTTATTGTATAGGTTATTATATTCTGGGTTTAAAATGAAAATAGGTAAAGAATAGCAATTTAAGATCCATTTTGTATGAAGAGAGAAATAAGACCTTTATGAAGCTAAAATTTGAGGAACAACAGTTTCTTAAGCATCTTCTGATTTACAGTTTGAACATTTATTCATGCCATATATTGGGTTGTCACAGTTACATGATTTCAGCTCCTTGATTAGGTTTACCAAAACTCTGAAAACAAGAAAATGATAAATGAAGTTCTATTAGTAGAGATAAGCTATTACTTGTGACCAGTTCATGGAAAATTCTGAAGTACTATAAGAATTTCCTTCCATATATGAGGATTGCCTGAAGACTCACAAATAACAAATATTCTCACCAGTTGAAGTTGGTCTTTTAATTGCATTCTGAACACTTTAGGCTGTTACAAAAACTAAGTAAGTCTCTTTTGCCCACTGTTTTTTATAATGGCCATGTCATTGATTTTTACTAAAAAGATACTTCAGAGAACTTCTATCCATTTTTTTTCCATTTAGCTACTTGACAGAGACACTGCTGGTTTGCATCGATGGTACAGATGTTGCCCTAGCTTGTTAATAGCCTAAAACAGAGCTTAATGCATGTTGTTTTGTTTTTCTCCATTGACACCCTTTAGTTTGATTCAAAAGCCCTGAGTTAGATTGCAGTTCCTTGCCTGGGATATCACAGATTTTGTTTGTGGAGATAGGGAGAGCAAGAGTGTAATTAGAAGGGTTACCCCAACTGGCTTTTACTCCTTCTGGACTTTCTTTTCAGAATGATTCATGTAACTTTAGGATTAGATATTGAAAATTAGACAAAATGAGACACATCCTGTTGACTTGAACTGTGACTGCTCTTAGCCTTGATTGGTTTGTTTATTTTTAATAAGGCTGGAGGTTTTTGTTTGGTATTTTTCTCTGTTCTACAGTTTGTTTATGCATGATGTGGTAGGAAGGGAAGGACAAGTTTATTTGTCCCTATGGAGCTTGCTCTCTCTCACTTTGATTCAGTCACCGTTTTTGTTGCCTAGTTTTTTCCTTTTTTTTCCTTTATTTTTTTGTAATTTTTCCTGTGCTTGTGTATGACACTATGTTGTTTCTCCTGCTATGCCTGTTTACACATTGGATGTAATCCCTGAGAGTTGATAGTTTAACTGCAATCGTCTTTGTTTCCCTCTTTCCACGTGGTAGCACAATGGAGCAACAATTTTTTAGAGGCAAAGGCAATGGGTGCAGGTGGAGATGATCTCCCAAGCACTGACTATTTTTCCATTTTGTAATTCATGCAGTATTATATAAATGAAAGTGAAACCTCTCCTTCATTCTCTTTTCTTTTGTTGTGGCTAAATTGTTCGATTTTCCCTGATTGTTGGGATTTTTTCCCCTTTTATTTCCTAAGTATTATTAGGTAATAGTGCTTAGATCTGCAGTCTCAGAGTATCTACTGTTGCTCTTTGAGGAGTCCTGGACACTAAGCTGAATTTAGATGATGCAATTATTTAAGCTTCTGGGCAAAGTTTGCATTAGTGGAAGAATGTCTCTCCCTTTGCCCTGCATTCCTCAGTCTGACCCATGAGCACCAGCTGATGGGTTGCTCCTCAGGAATCTTCTTCTGATTTTGGTCATTGGCTCCAAAGAGCTTTTCAAATGGGATTCTGTCATTTTTTTATGGCTTAGCTTCTGCACTGTTGATATCATGATCATAACATTGAGAAGAGCCATTTCTGTGTTGGGGAATTTTATTTTTATATAAAATATGTTATTTCTATGTGTGCTAAGTATTTCATCTAAGTAGCAAAAGAGAGGTGGCTTCCTTCAGGAGGTTGTAATCAGGATAGACATGACACAACAAGTAAGGATGATGATTATTTATTGAGCACATGTGTTCTTTTCTAAAGCAGAATTGGTTTTTGTAAGGAATGTGTCAGAGGTGAGTCACCGCACTGGAGGAATTCGATGAGAAAAAGATGTGGAAGCCTGATAAAGAGAGGCTGGGAGGAACAGATCACTGACTTTGAGTCAGTTCTTTAAATCTGTTTGTATCATTTCTACATCTTTTCTCTCTTCTTTTGTAAGCCAGGTACCGCTAATCAAGGTATGAGAGAATTTCTGAAAACCTGAGGCAAGTAAATGACTAAGGGTCGCACACTGATACAGTTCATTAGAGTAGCTAGGTTTATTGGCACAGGTAATTTAGAGAAATGTGTTGCTGAAAGAGGTTAGTTCAGAGATGAATTCTAGTACTGAGATGATTCAGTAGAGCTTTTTTTTCTGGCTGAATAGGAAGAACACTCTGCCCACCTCTCCCACCTTCCCTGGGTTTAATGGTTAAATTCTGTAGAGCTTGGATGCATGTATATGTACGTTTATACCTTCCTGTGAGCCAGGACACTGAGAAAAGAAGAAACGCTTAATGCAGTTTTTGCTAGGCCTGTGCTAATTGTTCTCAAGATAAATCCTTTTTTCATGTTCCTGTCACACACTTTATCCAGGTAAACTGTAGACACACATGCTGAGGTTATTCTCCTTGCTCTCACTCCAGGGCTTTCCTGTGAAGAGACTGTACAATTAGTGGGAACTGGGGCTTATGCTGTTATGTGAATACATGGACAGAAGGCATTGCCTGAGTCAGACTGATATAATATTTATAAGCTGCTGCTGCAATGATTTAGGATGAATATATAGTTACTACTAGTACTCTAGTGAGTTTCCAAGCATGTTAGCTGGAAAAGCCAGTGCTTTGCTTCAAACATGTGACTCCAAGTCTGGTTCAGCTTCTCAGCTTTCTTCATAAGGTCATAATAACTTGCTTGTGTGCTGATGCTAATCATCATCATCTCTAAGTAGTATTGATCTTTTAGTGTTTGACAGTCATCTTTATATGGCTCTGTCACCACAAAGCCTTCTGTTAGAAAGCTTTATCTGAAAATAAGGCTATTAGCAGTTGGTTTTAAATTCCATCAAAGTCTAGTTCCCACTTCCTAATGCATAGTCTTCCATATAATGTATAATTATTACCATCAAGTACAAGCAACCTGCATACATACCCAGGGGAAGGGAGAAAGAAAGTATGAATGAAAGAGAAATGCTGTATATTCTTTTCTTCACTTTACGATTTTTGTTTTGTTATGATTCTTTTAACAGCCTTTAGAAAGGAAAAAAGTATTGTCAAATGGAAGCTGCAGGAAAAAAAGTCTAGCCAAAAGTGCTTTTATGTCTCATAAAGGTGACAGTCTTCCCATTTTTACCCTGCAGACCATGAGCTTTGGAAGAGAAAGGGAAATCCCCGCAGAATAAAATTTCCCCTAATTCACATTTGTTTTTAGATTTTGTATTGAATATGTTTTTCTTCAGATTAGAAACTTGGTAGTGATGTATCCCATTGATGTATCTGCACACAAGGAGCATATTTTGTGGATTTCTAGTCACCTTTATCAATTATGTAAAGAAGCTAATTCTTTTTGATGTATGTTAACTTTTACATTGTTGAAATTCCATTGACTTTTTTGGTATTGTTTCTCATTTATGTTGTTCAGTGCCAAAATTCCATCTTGATTTTTTCTACTGTGATGCTTTCTCATAGAAATATAAAAAAATGGGTTAAATCACACATGAACAAGACTAGATTCTTGGTGAAGTTGATTAGTCAACTGTATTGGGTGTACGTGGCAAGGTTTTGGTCGAAGGAGGGCTGCAGAGGTGGCCTCTGTGAGAAGAGATATGGGGTTGCCCTGTGCTGGACACAGCTGGTTCCAGCCTGCTCGGCAATGGACCCACTGCTGGCCAAACCTGAGCCAATTGGTGAAGCTGGTGGCGCCTCTGTGATAACATATTTAAGAAAGGGCAAAATGACACAGAGGGAGTGAGGGGAAAAAAGTGTGAGAAACATCCATATGAACACAAAGGTCAGCAAAGGAGGGGAAAGAGGTGCTCCAGGTGCCAGAGCAGAGATTCCCCTGCAGCCCGTGGAGGACCCCATGCTAGAGCAGGTGGATATTTCCTGAAAGAACTGTGGTCCATGGAGAGCCCACACTGGAGCACGTTCTCCTGACAGGAACTGTGGCCTGTGGAGAACCCATGCTGGAAGGACTGCAGCCCATGGAGAGGACCCGTGCTGGAGCAGGGGAAAAGTGTGAGGAGGAAGGAGTAGCAGAAAGGAACTGTTATGAACTGACTACAACCCCCATTCCTCATCCCCTCTGCACTGCTTGGGGGGAGATAGAGGAGTCATGAATGAAGGAGTGAAGTTGAGCCTGGGGAGAGGCTGGGTGGGGGGAAGGTGTTGTTTTAACTGTGCTTTTGTTTCTAACTATCGTACTCTATTTTTTAATTGGCAGTAAATTAAACTAATTTTCCCAAGTTGAGACTGTTTTGCCCATGATGGTAATTGGTAAGTGATCTCCCTGTCTTCATCTTGACCCATGAGTTTTTTCATCTTATTTTCTCCCCCTGTCCTGTTGAGGAGGGGGAGTGAGAGAGCAGCTGGGTGGGTGTCTGGCAGCCAGCCAAGGTGAACCCACCACATAAACTAAGTAAATTAGACTTTTAATTTGCAGGGCAGCCTTGAAAAATTTTGAGTATCCCCATGAAGTTATTTGTCAAACTCATGACAGACATTGATATTTGCACTAACTTATTTTGTTGTTCTTGTCGCTGTAAATGGCATAAGTATAAACTGACTCTCAGACCTGTTTTTGCTCTCTATAGAGTGGCTTCTTTTATCTCTCTTTTTTTTCCTCTCCTCCCACTCTGTCTATAATCTATGTGATGCTCTAAATTATTGGAACCTGAGTTTTCTGGGTATGCTTGTAATTACTGATAGAGGTTTTCAAAGTTATTAAGGATAAATGAGTGTATGATTACCAAGGAAATTAATGAGGGTTTATGGCTAAATCTCTAGCTCTATATAGAAACTTGTGATTTCTTGGGGGGAATATAATTATTATTACATATTTCATGCAAAATACATTAACACTCAATAATTTATTATGGAAGTGTTATGGTTTGGATACCACTGACTCTCAGAAGCACTAGATTCTGAATTTTGTGACTTTACCCACTTTCAGCCCTAGTCACAGCCAAAAGCATAGTTCAACCCAATGCCCAAACTTGAGCCTTATACTTAAGGCTTAAGAAGCCTGTAAGGCTCATGTTAGCATGAGTAGCTGCTGTAAGGGAATCTACTAGAGCACCCTGTGCTGGCCTGTGCTATATGCTGGTAGATGTTATGACAGAGATAACATTCCAACCTGTCAGAAGATACATGGTTTTGTTTCTGACAGAATATAAAAGGCACCATGGCATTGGAGGGAGGAGGAAATTCTCCACAGATGGATCTGTGCAGTGTGCCGTGGGAAAATCCATCTGGAGTCCATCTGATGCTGCATGAAAGCAGGGTTCCAAGCATCTGAAGGGACATAAGATTTACTTTCTATCTATATTCCTCTTTTTATTCTGTCATATTAAAAGAGCTATTTTATTATACCATTTGTATGGCCTGACAAGGCCTTTCTTACTGAGATCAGGAAAGAACCCTCCCCCCCTCTTCCCCCCCACCCAGTAGAGAACATTTGGCATCACAGACAGGATCTCGATAAAAATGCCATTTTGGAAGACAGATAGCAGAGAGCAGGAAAAGCCCGAATGGGTGCCAGACTGGATCCGCATACATTCATGAGGGCCAGTCGCATAGTGTTTAGCCCAGGTGACTCCCCCAGTGAGTTGGGGAGCTGACAAGGAATTACCCCAGGGCCTCACCCCTGAGGATATTAAGAAATATTTAGAGAAGCAAGGGGTAGGATGGGGCAGAGGACAATGAGATCTAGGTAGTATCAGGTTATTGTTAACTTGACTTTGGTGACTGTGGGAGACCCTAGAAAGTGAGCAAAAGAAAACCAGGGAATTGCAAGAACAACTGGAAAGTTTGGAGACCCGGTTGCACTTGAATAAGCTGGAAGCCCAGACACAGGGGGATATGCCAGAAACCTGTATGCACAGTTAGGAAGGGGCAGAGTGCCCACACTGAGTGACAGGGGCATAGGGATCGAACAGTTAGTTGCCCCAGTGATTATCAGGATGGTGACAGTTGGGATTCCTCTGCCAAAGAATGGACCGAAGGGTCTGAGGATGAAAATGGTAGGGTGATCCCTGTGTGCCCTTTGGTTGTTAACAAAGCAAAAGGACCCCCTGGGGTGCCGCAGCATGTGATATCAGTGTGAAGCTATACTCAGACCAAGCTGCAGAATGTAGCAGACTTGTATCAGCAGAAGCCTGGGAAGAGTAGGACAGTGGTTACTGCAAGTGGGGGACCAAGAAGGGGACAGTGTACAACCGAGCTCTCAAGAAGTGAAGTGTCTGGGATCAGTTTCCCAAAATCCAATGGTGATGGAATGATTAAAAGGGGTCTGGGCAAATGGAAATGTGATTTATTCTCTTTGGGAATGGTTGCAGGGGGGTAGTAAAGCTACAGCACTCCTCCCCAAATAATAAGGGAAGAAAGGCAAGTACAGAATTAAGTTATTTGAGCAGGGACTCTGGGTCTCTATTTGAAAAGAATGACAGCAAAGTCTTGGTAACTAACTGATTAGGACATCTAGGCATGGCTAAAATACATGTGATGATTGATAATACATAACAACCAGGTAGTATCAAATCAGATGGAGAGAGCTGCAGAAAAATTAATTCAGTTTGCTTTTGGAAGAATGAATGATTTGAATCATAACAAGTTTTCCTTCTCATCTTCATCATAGAATCATCATCATCGAATGGTCTGGGTTGGAAGGGACCTTAAAGATTATCTAGTTCCAATCCCCCTGCCATGGGCAGGGATACCTTCCACTAGATCAGGTTGCTCAAAGCCCCATCCAACCTGGCCTTGAACACTTCCAGGGAGGGGGCATCCACAACTTCTCTGGGCAACCTGTTCCAGTGCCTCATCACCCTCACAGTAAAGAATTTCTTCCTCACATCTAATCTAAATCTACCCTCTTTCAGTTTAAAACCGTTGCCCCTCGTCCTATCACTACACTCCCTGAGAAAGAGTCCCTCCCCATCTTTCCTGTAGGCCCCCTTTAGGTACTGGAAGGCTGCTATAAGGTCTCCCTGGAGCCTTCTCTTCTCCAGGCTGAACAACCTCAACTCTCTCAGCCTGTCCTCATAGGGGAGGTGCTCCAGCCCCCTGATCATCTTCGTGGCCCTCCTCTGGACCTGCTCAAGCAGGTCCATGTCTTTCTTATGCTGGGGGTCCCAGAGCTGAACACAGTACTCCAGGTGGGGTCTCATGAGAGCAGAGTAGAGGGGGAGAATCACCTCCCTTGACCTGCTAGCCACACTTCTTTTGATGCAGCCCAGGATGCAATTGGCTTTCTGGGCTGCGAGCGCACATTGCCATCTCATATTCAGTTTTTCATCCACCAATACCTCCAAGTCCTTCTCCGCAGGGCTGCTCTCAATCCACTCATTGCCCAGCCTGTATTTGTGTTTGGGATTGCCCTGACCCAGGTGCAGGACCTTGCACTTGGCCTTGTTGAACTTCATGAGGTTCGCACGGGCCATCTTTCCCATGCTCCAGGCTGTTTGCTCTGCTACAAAGCCTGTCCAATGAAAAGAATGACGCTTCCAAGGTGCAAATCTTTGGAAACAAATGAAGAACCAAGTACAGCAAAATGTCAAGCATGTTTCTGCAGAAACAGCATTAAAAGGGGCATATGCTATTGATTATGATCTTGATAATATCTAAGAATGTTTTGCCACCTCAAAGATCAGAGTTTGCTGGGCTTGCCTGAACACAAGTAATGTTCACCTTTAGTCAACCTCTTGAAAGAGCTTTTCAGGCCCCTTCAGAAACTGGAGTGTGAGCAAAATGGATGGCTGTAAAAAAATGAATTAATTGGTCCTCCAGTGATTTGACTAAAGAATTAAGTGCTTGAGATTCTTCAGTCTAGTATGACATTTGTGATGAGACTAATCTTTTATGCTGAAATTATTAGCGAATCTTCCAAGTGATCATATTCTTCAATGGCAATTGCCATTTATCCATTGTCACATATATACCTCCAGTTACACTTAAACTCAATCTACTGAAATAAAGAAGAATATCCTCTCTGTAGGCTTCATATTATAACCTCTATATATGCCTTAGAAAGGCTTATCTTTGGAAACATGCTAATAAGTCCCTCCAAATAAATTCCCATGTCTCTGATTCTATGATACCTCTGATCAAAGAACAGAAATCTGATTTAGGGTCTAGACTCTGCATTTAGCAGACTTTCATGTTTTGGGTATGCATGAGTATGCATATTATAGTATTAGGTTTTAAAACTATTTTACTATTCATACTTATAGTGTTTGACATAATAGATAAAAATATATAATGAAAAAATACAGTTAGGATGATTTTATACTCCAACAATTTCTTGTTAACCACTTTAATGGGATAAAAGAGATGGGGGTATACTTAGGGTAGAGTTTGCTTGATGTTAGGCACAGACTACTTAAGTGACAGTAGTTCCTGGCTATAGAACTTGTAGCAATGATGATAGTCTGAGCATCTTTATGAATCCTTGTCATATATCACAAATTAGATACATACCTCATATTTTCCTTTTTATCACTGCATCTTGAAATCAGAAGTGTTTTTACAGAGCAGTAGAAAGCTGCCTTTAATATATCGGTATCCTATCTGACTTTATTGCTTAAGGGGAAATACTGGGCTTGCACAAAAGGATACCTCAAAAAGCCACCTGGGATGAAAAAAAATTGTGTATGTTGAATATTGAAAAATCAGAGAAAAAGATAGAAGTTAATCTAGGAGGGGCAAGATAAATATAACTTTCCTGTAAAAGATATAAGACTGTCTGTACCAGGTCAGACCATCTAGCCCAATATCCTTTTTCCAAGAGCATCAAAACTATGAAAAGTTGAGAAGCTGTTATAAATGATGATGTACTTGCCAAAGGGGGTGGGGGACAGTGGCCAACAGTGGATGTCTAGGGATGATGATATATACTGTAAATATATAGTAATGCTTCCCTGGCAAACCTTCCCAGCTTCCCAGGATCTGTAGCCCATGATTCATAAGCCAGAGATAGTATCTTTGTATTTAAAGGTAGAGTTATCTTATTTGTTATTTTTTCACAGTGGTGAAAGTTATGTTGTGATGTCTTCCAAGATGGTGGTATTTTCAACGTTTCCATGTTCTTTCTTTGTCATGGGACCATAAACCTGCACTCTGAGAAATTTGCTCATATTTTCATAGACTTGAAAACAATTCAATGTCATTATTTACTGCTGCCATATCTTCAGTTAACTTTTTAAATTCAACACTCAGTGCCAATGATTTCAGATGACATACTTCGGGGCATAGCATCAGTAAGTTTATCAAATATCCCTTTGAGGAGGTTTCACAGAGTAGTGTCACCAGATGATCGGTTCCTTTTTTATTTCTGTTTTTTGATGTTCATGATACCTTTTTTTTTTTAGTCCTTTCCTTCCCTCCTATCCTTCCCCATCTAATCATTTGCTTCAAAATCTGCAAGTCATTTTAGCTAGGAATGGGAGCCCTCTCTGTTATGATGGCAGAACCACTCCTCCTCCCTTTTTTATTTTCAAAAGTATCCCATCAATTCACATTATGTGGAGATATCTCTATAGAGATGCTGGTTTTTTGTTTTTTTTTTTGTCTGAAGCATTTTGAGGAGCAAGCCAAACCAAAATCCAACATGAATTTAAAGAATGGACACTTATAGCCTGCGTGCCATTAAACAAGTCCCTCCACTTGTGAAGCTGTCAGAGTTAAGCTCCTGTGTACTAAAAGTTTGGCAGCTAGAATGGTTTGAATGTCAGCAGAGTATTTCAGTTTCTTAAGAGGAATACCTCAATAGAGTCATTGTCCTGTTTGTTTTGCCAATGATAGTGACTACTTCAGGCTGAAGAGGTATCCAGACTTCAGCAAGAAAAGTGGGAGAAAGAAAAAGGAGGAAAATGTGTTGACTAGCATAAAAAGCCTGGAATGGCCCTTGTGTTGGTTGGGCATTTTAGAAATATGTGCTCATCACTCAAACCTTCCTCTGTACACTGTCAGTATCAATTTTTTTAATGCATTTATTGCTCTTGCTCATTCAGGCACATCATTTATGTGGCATAGTTGACAAGGTTTTACAAGCTAATGCAATTTGCATTAAAAATAGCTGAAAAGGTTAATAGTCATTATAATGCCTATTTGACCAAGAACAAGTAATGGCATGTGATTAATCATTTGTAAAAATTGGTAATTCTTTTACCCTCTTAATCTTTTTCTCCCTCAACCAGAATGATTATACCTTGTTAAAATCTGAATAAAACATCATTATCCTGTATCATTAGGAACCCTCAGCCTCCCTTGCATAGTGATTTGCACTCAGCCCGAGCAAATGAATATCCTATGAGAAATGTTATTCTAATTCCAATTAGCTTTCAAACCTTGGCAAGGAGCCAGCTCACAAAACAAAATAGCCATTAATATTATAGAAGAAACATCTTCACAGCAAACTGAAGTGCAATTAGGGATTCCTTTTAAATTCCACATTATAAATTGTTCCCTTATAAGCTATTTTAGATACTGTAATTTAAATAGCATTTATTCATAGCCTGTACAGTTTAGCACAATCAGGACTTCAGTTTTCTAAAAAGGGAAGTGTGTTGTCAAGACCGCTGGGATATGTTAGGGCAAAAGCTTGCAAAATAATGAGAATAGCAATTAAAGTGAAGCTTTAAAAAGAAAGCCCTGTGTTAATGTCAGGCAGTTCATTGTAATGAAATCTACATCTTGAATTAAAGATAAACTCACTCTGCCCTACAAGCATAAGGAAACTTAAACATATCAATCACAAACATTAGCAGTTCCATCAGATTCTTTTGATATCTGACAGGTGAAACAGGTCTGATTTGTTAATATATTATGCTTTACAATTCTTTTCTTTTTTGAATGGGGGGCAGTTGAATGGTGATAAATGAGCTTTATGTTATGAACAAGGAAACTGTTTTCCAGTGAAAGGATTAACCTGGAGTCATTAGCTAATAAGTATGTACAGTCAGGTGTGTGTGTGCATGCACATGTAATATATATAAAGGTAGAGAGGAAAAGAGTAAAGTGTACAGATTTCTGCAGCTTTGTGAAAGGGAATGTGTCTTGTTATGAAAGCAAGGTACTGGGTGAGTTTGACTTTGGTGATATAGTCAAATTGTATGACAAAAATAACATCCATTAAATAATAGTTGCTTTGATGGTATTTGAAACTGAATTACTATGCCATTGTCTTTCAGCCAGAAGAATGTTTTATAATTTGTTTGCTGTGATTATTCATGTGCTTCTGTGATTATTCATGTTCTGTTATTAGTCATGTAAATAACTGACTGAATGAAAGGCGTAGTTTTGTGATAAATTCAAACCAATCTAAGACCATACTGCCCCAAAAGCAGTAGACCTGCCTTTACTGCCATGGATTGACCCTGGCTGGATGCCAGGTGCCCACCAAAGCCGCTCTATCACTCCCCTCCTCAGCTGGACAGGGGAGAGAAAATATAACGAAAGGGTCGAGATAAGGACAGGGAGATCACTCACCAATTACCGTCACAGGCAAAACAGACTCGACTTGGGGAAAAAAATTAATTTAATTTATTACCAATCAAATCAGAGTAGGATAAAGAGAAAGAAAACCAAATCTTAAAAACACCTTCCCCCCACCCCTCCCTTCTTCCCGGGCATAACTTGACTCCCGAGTTCTCTACCTCCTCCCCCTGAGCAGCACAGGGGGACAGGGAATGGGGGTTGCGATCAGTTCATCACATGTTGTTTCTGCCGCTCCTTCCTCCTCAGGGGGAGGACTCCTCACACTCTTCCCCTGCTCCAGCATGGGGTCCCTCCCACGGGAGACAGTCCTCCATGAACTTCTCCAATGTGAGTCCTTCCCACAGGCTGCAGTTCTTCATGAACTGCTCCAACGTGGGTCCTTTCCATGGGGCGCAGTCCTTCAGGAACGGACTGCTCCAGCATGGGTCCCCCACGGGGTCACAAGTCCTGCCAGCAAAGCTGCTTCAGCGTGGGCTCCTCTCTCCATGGGTCCACAGGTCCTGCCAGAAGCCTTCTCTAGTGCAGGCTTCCCACGGGGTCACAGCCTCCTTTGGGCACATCCACCTGCTCTGGCGTGGGGTTCTCCACAGGCTGCAGGTGGATATCTGCTCTACCGTGGACCTCCATGGGCTGCAGGGGGACAGCCTGCCTCACCATGGTCTTCACCACGGGCTGCAGGGGAATCTCTGCTCCGGCGCCTGGAGTACCTCCTCCCCCTCCTTCTTCCCTGACCTTGGTGTCTGCAGAGTTGTTCCTCTCACATATTCTCACTCCTCTCTCTCGCTGCAGTTGCTGCTGCACAGCAGTTTTTTCCCTTTCTTAAATATGTTATCACAGAGGCACTACCACTGTTGCTGATTGGCTCAGCCTTGGCCAGCAGCAGGTCCGTCTTGGAGCCGGCTGGCATTGGCTGTATCGGACATGGGGGAAGCTTCTAGCAGCTTCTCACAGAAGCCACCCCTGTAGCCCCCCTGCTACCAAAACCTTGCCATGCAAACCCAATACAACCTGCCCTTTCTGCCAGTTGCTTGTTCCTGTCCACCCTTTACATTGGTACCAGAAATTGTGAAGCTGGATCAGTTCTTTGATCTGTCTAAAAATGGATTATTCTTATCTCAAAGACAGTTTTCATTTGAATCGGAGAATTTTGTGTGATTACATTGATCAAGTATTTGAACTGCTATTAACAGGCAAGTTCCTGAAGGCAATACTGTTTTTTCTTCGCTCACACCCTTGCTAATGCAGAAGGCCATTATATGTATGGAGGCAGAAAAATAAGAGAGAAAGGGATGGACGAATTAACAAGGCTTTTATATTGTTTCTTCATCTTTATTCACAGAAGCCCCACAATTTGGGTTCTTTCCTGATTTTATGGCTCAGGAGCCAATGTAGGCCATAAATACTAGATGGTTTCACAGCATTTACTTTTCTTTGATACGTCTGTGTAAAACAAAGGCAAATATAATATGCATATACTGAATCTTGAGTTCCATTCCCTGCTCCAAAAGTGATGTATGTAATTTATCCAGCAATCCCTCTTTCTTGCTGAATGCCCCAACTATTAGGCTACAGTGTCGTACTCTTTTTTCCATTATTATGGCTCCACAAATTTGACATGCTCTGCCCTAGTCTCAATAGGTGAAGTGGAAATTATTGCCATCTAATCAACTAGGTTGACGAACTAGGTTCGTCTCCATGACATGGCTCTCAACTCCTTCAGGCTGAGAAGGGCCCCCTTCCTGGGCAAGTGCTGAAAGCATCTTTTTGCCTATTTTCTTGATCTTGATTGGGCTTTGATGTGTTTAGATATCTAGTTACTGTGACCGAGACTGATTTGGGCACGTACAGAAGCAATAATCCGGGGAATTTTTCTAGTCAAACTAGAAGACGCCTTGCAAACATAGGTGCCTTCAGCATTTGGTAGATGCTAATGAAGACTGTAATTTTATTGAACTGCCTGCATTTTGTAATTTGGGTACGTAAGCCTTCTTTTTGGATAGGGCTCAAGGTTTTTTAACTTTACATTAACAAGTAAGAAGATGATAGAGTTAGGAAGCTCAATTTACTCTCTTGTTACCCTCTAGGTAGTTTTGCATTTTGAGCTTTTATGCACGTGTACAAATAAGTGGTATTCAGAGAAAGAAGTGATATTAACTAGAGAAACTCTAGAGAAAAGTATGCAAAGGGAACTTTGAATGAGGAACCACTTGAAAATGGTCACTATCTGTGGATCTCAGAAAGGGAAAATGACCATTTTGTGCTGTTTTATGTTTTATATTCTTGGGTGTGAGGAAAAGAGCTCTTTCTAGAGAGCTAGACAAGTGTAGGAGTGACCAGAGGTTCCAAGTAGGGCAGTGCAAGGAAGCCCTGGATTTAGGTTTGGATGATTCATTTAAGAATTGCATTTGGAGATGGGAAGAAGGAAAGGGTGAGAGATGGAGGGGAAGTTGTAGGGAGAAATCTCAAGCTTTTGAAAGAAAAGTCATGGAAGAGAGCTGTTATATAAAGAAATAATGTTGTGAGGAACATTGTTTCTTAGAGCGTTCTTTGAAATATGGTGGATAACTGTTATCTCATAGGAAGTGGGGAGAAATCTGACCTAACCAATGAACTGAATTACAGAAAATGATAGACCATCACAGGAGCCAGAGTAACAGTATATAGGAACAGACAGGGCAAAGGCCTGCATGGGGAGGATGTGCTGCACGTATGAGGAGGCATCCTTTTTATACTTACTGTCACTAATAACTTAGTATGGTTAATTACAACTTTTCTGTTGATATCTGCCAAGGTGAATTATCTATTGGGGTTGTTAATTTTGCCTTGTAAGCACAATTCGTAATTGACTTGAATAATGGATGAAAACAATTATAATTCCTATTCCACTCCCCTGAGATATCCATCTCTTCAGCTATGGTGCAACCTTGCAAATAGTCGAAGCAGCATTTGGCATGCTTGAGGGATCAGAAATCTTCAAGAAGGGGGACAGAAATTTTCTAAAGCAGACCTGTTTCTGGGGGCATAGAAATGTTCTTGGTGACAGATCCACCTAGAAAGCAGATGCTCCTCTGCTTCCTCATGTCTCTTGCCCTCTGATGTGCTTCTGTCCCCTTCAGTGTGGCAAATGCTTAGTTAAACCACATGTGACTATGCTTTACCTGATCAAAGGGAGAATCCTGTGGCAGGAAGATGGGAGCAAACCATGCATTAAAAAACCCCTCTTCATCCTAGTCATCAATCTGCAACGTTCACCTGTGTTCCACTCTAATATCTTACATAGAGAGAAAATCTGACTTTGCACTTGATGCTGCTTTTCTCTTTCTACAAAAGAACTTTTTGGAAAAGACCTGCACACAGGTCTTTCTATACACAAACTTTTAATCATGTGATGTTGTTTACCTGCATACCTGTGACTAACTTGATAAGATCTGTTATCTTGTGTTCATTTTTCCTTCCACCTTTAAAAAAAATATATCACCTTAATGTGTTCTATTTCCTAATCTTGCCACTGGATGTACCAGAATCACATGGCTTAGGCTCTATTAGAGGGTGACTCAGGGAGGATGAGCATTAATCAGATTCACAAATTTATATAGACTCATTTTTTAATATAGGTATAGAAGTAGATAAATAATCCTCACAATCAGTGGGTTTTTTTCATTAGCCTGGACATTTAGTCAGGCATAAGTGTAATTCTGCTGCTGATACATTTCTAGTTATTGCTAGGTTTGCAATTCAGTTACCTGAAGAGCCTCAAGTACCATTGATCATTCATGGGATTCTTGGGTTGGGCTGGCTACAAAACTACTCACTAATCCCTTCAGTGCCCCTGGGCATCCAGTATGCATCTAGCATAGCAACACTGCTTTAAGCAGTGGAGTATAACAGGCAATGGCTAGTGAAGTGACTGAAGTGAGGGCAGGCCTCCAGCCAGGTTACAGCCACCAGTGGCTGGTGCTCTCCAGCCTAACAGTATCATGCAAACTGAGGTAGCTGTGGGCTTTCTGAGAGCAGAGTGCCCAAAGGAGTTAAGTGAGCCAATGTCAGGTATCTTATAGGCAATCACACAACTCCAGGTGTCTTATTGAGAAAAAGTGGGAAAACAGTCTGTTTTTCCTCTCTATCTCTCTTACAGTTTTCATCTGCTAAGCTAAAGCACGTAGGTTGGATGAAACAAGCACTTGTATAGGAGAAGATCTTTCAGGAATATGACATAGTGACAGGGTTTCAGCTACTCAGTGTTCCTCCTTGTTCTCCCTTCCTGAAGATCAATATGATGCATGTTGTCTTGCAGATGATCCATGAAATCCTAGGATGTACTGAGCCTGTGCCTGGAAAGAGATGGCATGGCCTGCTCATCGGCAAGAGCTTTTGGTTCAGTTACTGATGTCATTGAGTAACAATGAAGATAAAAGAAGGACCCTGAGTTTATTATGCCATTCAAGTATCTTGGCTGATGAAGTCCATTATTTTCATATTCGTGGCCCATGCAAGTTACTTTCACACATTTTATTGCCATAATTAACTTTGCTCATTGCTATTTTTAAGCGGATATCAAGTTAATTCAACAACTGTTTGGAGGTATTTCCCTTTCTTACCAAACTTGTTAGCATGTTGACTAGCACTTACATAAATACTTGTGACAGACTGGTACAAAACTTGCAACTGTAGTGAATTAATGCCCAAATCAGACTAACCACCATAATTAATGGAAACTGTGTACTTGTCATTGTCTGCCTCCAAATATGATCCCACTGCAATTGATTGACATGAAAATAAAAAACTGTTTCTCATTGACTAGCTCACTCTCTCCCAGTTCAGTCTTATCTGTTACCTTACCTAGGATTTGCCTCAGACAAGAAGCATCATCTATTACTTCTACATATTTTACATACTACATATATAGTATTTTCCTGTGTGAGAAGTTAAGGGTTTGCCTTTGCAGTCTTCATTTATGTGAATGACAAAGCCCTTGCAAGCTGGTGCAGTCTAGACTGGATAGTCCACATTAGCCAGTATTTTACAGAAAAATGCTCAAGACCTGTTAGTAGGTCAATGCTGAAGTAGCTTGTCAGAAACATATCTAGAGAAGCTTGCACAGATCTATCTTCACAATGTTTGACTCAAGTTAATGCTGACAGTTTTTGAGCGTTTGCACTTACTTGAATCTCTCTCTCCTAAATAAAGCAATCATAAAACCAAAACAAAAATACTGACAGACACAGGCTTTTTCACTGGGCCTTTATTTTTATGTGTATGGTTTTGTGTGTGCATGTATATATGTTTGTGTGCATCCACATGTGCATATTTCTCTACTGTGTGTATATATATAATGGAGAGAAACATGAGAAACATAAGAAACATAAGAGGCTGTGGCAGTCCAGACCTGTTCTAATCAATACCCTATTTTCATATGTCAATGCTTATGTCTTTCTTTAGGTGAGATACTCAAACTGATACATAAATGTGCTTAATAGACTGATCATATGGTATTACTGTTGCAGCTTGTTATCAAGTGAAGCTGTTAGTGAAATCGCTTTGGGATCTATATGTAGATCATTACAGAAGCTCACAGGCTGAGGAGCTTTTTTTTTAATGGCTTTACATCCAAAGTGAAATATTTGACATTTTCTGAGCCTTACTTATTTCTTGTAGTTCTTAATGCACACATTGATAAAGTAGCTTAAGAACCTCTTCTGATAAAGTTGAAGCCAGCACATGATCCTTGTGAACACTGCAAGAAAGGCAACTCAACAAAACAAAACAAACCTCTTGCTCAGCCTTTTCCTACACAGAGTCCCTTGAGGCCTTGTTTAAAAATTTAATTCCTAAACAAAGAAGACTATAACATTGCTCTACATTGCTCTCAGGAAACTGCAGTAATAGCATTTTGGTATCTAGTCATCTAGTGGCTGATTAGAAAAATGCAACCTGAATAGCATATTGGGAGAAAAAGTATGTACATTTTAACATGAAGAAAAGGGAAAGTGGGACTAGTAAAATATGTTTGCTGTAGGAAAAAAATAAAGACAGTAAGTTTCTGGTCAGGCTATAAGGGTTGATTTCAAACTTGGCAGTATTCTCCTTATGAACTGTGCTTGGGAAATGCCTTACAATCAACACTGAAACCTTGCCACGTACACCCAATGCGTAAGCATTCTGTTCTGATCTAGCCCACTGTTTATGTCCAATGTACCTACTTATGTGTTTAATGTTATGCCTGTGTTTAAGTGCCATGCCCAAGCAGACCCAGAATGCAGAGTACATGAAAGAATGGAGCTGTGGGACAGCACTCTCTGGGTATGTGTGACCTTTAAGTGACACTTATGTATTCAAAGCAGCATTTGTAGCTCCAGAAAGAGTAAAATCCAGAAATTCAAACAGAGAGAGAAATGCACAGGAAAACTATTCCAAATAACTATATATTCATGAGGCTTTGATAAATATAGCATATTTGCAGCATTTCTCTGCAAAAGTCTAATAATGCTTATGTTAACTGAGATTAAGGTTAGCAATTATCTAAATATAATTGGAAGAACAACTAGTGAACCAATACCCAGCCAATGATAGTTTACATTATGTTCTGCAAGTCCATAAGTAGGTATGCTAGTGATGTTATTTCTGATTTGCAGCTATTTGCTAACACTTAAATTAAGACTTTGTAGAGACTTTCTGAAGAACTTAAGTAGACTTTGGACAGTTGTGAAGTGGCAGGAGAGTACTACTTGAGGTTGAAAACTAGTGGTGTCTTGTAAATGCCTTTGTTTGATAGGTGTCCTGGTTTTGGCTGGGACAGAGTTAACTCTCTTCTTAGTAGCTGGTACAGTGCTGTGTTTTGGATTTAGTGTGAGAATGATGTTGATAACACTCCGATGTTTTAGTTGTTGCTAAGTAGCGCTTATCTTAAGCCAAGGAATTTTCAGTTTCCCATGCTCTGCCAGCAAGCAGGTGTGCAAGAAGCTGGGAGGGAGCATAGCCGGGGCAGCTGACCTGAACTAGCCAAAGGGGTATTCCATACCATGGAACGTCATGCCCAGTATATAAACAGGGGGGAGTTGGCCGGGAGGCACGGATCGCGGCTTGGGAACTAACTGGGCATCAGTCAGCGGGTGGTGAGCAATTGCATTGTGCATCACTGGGGTTTTTTTCCTTCCCCCCCCCCTCCTTTTTTTTTGTTGCATTCCTTTTCATTACTATTATTATTATTATATTTCATTATTACTATTGTTAGTATTATATTTTACTTTAGTTATTAAACTGTTCTTATCTCAACCCACGAGTTTTACTTTTTTTTTCCTTTGCTTTCCTCCTCCTCACCCCACTGGGAGGGGGAGGGGGAGGGGGAAGCGGCTGCGTGGTGCTGAGTTGCTGACTGGGGTTAAACCACGACAATAAGAAATATCAAAAATTCAGAGCAGAAATAGCCCCCTAACAACCCAAGAATGAGGGCATTTCTAATGAATGAGCTAGTTTAAGGCAAGATAAAGTACATTTACATTATATTTAGACACAAAATAGGATTTGCTTTGTCATGCTGACCTTTAGAGGAACTCGTGAGTTTCAGATCTACAGGTATGGCTTTAACAGTGTGTAGCTGGGTAAATTTTAAAGCTCTGCTATGAGCAAACACACAATGTAAATGTGCTAAATATCTCTCACAACTAACTCAGAATTTGAATTCATATCATAAATGAAAAAATAATTTGGAGTGTTAAGATTGGCATTGTCAAGACCATCAAGACTTGCATATTGTGGCAGGAGATTAATCAGCTAAAATGGCTGAATCATCAGTGTCTGCTGCTTCTATGTTAAGCCAGCACTCCAACTCCTTTGTCTTGTGAACATTGAATTCTGTTTAGAATAGAGGAATCGTTTCAGAGGAATTTGAAAATCTCTGAATATTGGGCTCATAGAGTATTTTAATTGTCTGGCCTGTTTTTGACCTGATGGTTGCCAATATGTAACATGACATTCCAGAAGTTATTGCTTTGAAATATGTCTAGAAAATTGGATTTAGGAGTATTCACCCTCTCCCTCTGTAATTTTTTTTTTTTTATTAAAAGAGCTGAATTTCAGTAGCTGTTGGACTTTGTTCACTTGGTTATATGGGGAACTTAAATATCTCAGACAATTTGTGGTCAAGTACAGTGTTTTATGTGGTATCTCTACAAATGGATGGGAATATATGTGGAAAGTAAGCTGTATGATTAAATGGATAGCAAGAGAGTCCTGGTTAATCTAGCTGGGTGTAGACCGTTGTACTATAAAGGGCCCTTACAAAGGAAGTTTGAACAGGTCTTGATGGAGGGACAGAACTATGGCTCATCCAGCCAGTGTGATTAATGGGGTGGATGGCTCTGCTGCTGTAAAGCTTGTTTCACTTTTTAGTTCTGCTCTTCCATCTTCGTGTTTTGTTTGCCTCAGGGTAGCTTCAAAATAACTAATTTTAAGTGAGTTCAGTGGTCTCATTGTGAAGTCACTCCTATAGGTTAGTCTGGAAAAAAAGTATCAATGTTTCATTCTTCATTTTCATTCCTCCTTTCAAATGCTTAGAAAGTAAGCTCTTGCTTCCTATTACAACTCAACTGGAATCATCACAGTGTAGTGCAGCTAGTGCTCATTAAACGACATTTAGCAGAGCTGTGAATTTGTAAGAGAGTATTTTGCATGGTGCATATGGCATACAGTTATGATCCATACAGACATTGTGCGTAGACTCCTACAGATTGCTGTGTATGCCATCTTGGTGAAACTGCCTGCTGAGAAAGTTGCCTTTTTTGAGATTCAAGGTGGAGAAGCAGTCCACTTTTGTTTAATTCTGTGATTTGTGTCAAACTGTTGAAGGAGATAAAACACCGAGACCAAATGTTTGGGAGGAAAAATGCATGTGCTGGACCTCCTATTCCTGTTTTCCTGTTTGGAAGCACACAGTTCACAAGGCAGAAAATTCCTTCACTTGCTACAGTAACATTGCATAGTCACAAGAAAACAAATGTGAAGAGAACAGTCAAAGCAAGGAAACTTTGGTTCTTCCTGTGTGGTCCTGTCAGCCACCAAAACAGGTTTTGAAAGAACTTTAATTTTGCAACTTTGAAAAGAATAGGAAGTTTAACAGTGCTCAGGGCTAATTTTTGCAACATAGTTAATAAAATTTAAATAGCACAATAGCAGTCACTTCCGTGGAGTGTTGTATTATGTAGTGTTATCTAGTGTTTGCACCAATGTCAGCAGATTCACTTAAGCTGCAATGTCAGTCCTTTAAACTAGAAATAAAATATTGATCCTTCTTTTATTAATCCTATCAAATGCTTAGAAAATTTCTTTTAAATTTCTTTTGAACACCTGCAAATCTGGACAACAAGGTTGTCAACAACAAGCTGGTGTCAAAAAGTTGCAACAAGCAAGTGGAAGTTTTCCCTCCACTTCAAGAAGACTACTACAAAAAGAGCTCTGTAGCTATGTTAGAGTTTACCGCATTAAATTCAAGATTAATTTATGCTGGAGAGGTCAGTGAATGAATAGTAAATTGTAGCCCCCATAAAGTGCTGTGGTTTGGCACTTGGATACATGAATGTAGAAATTAATGTGATTGATAGCCTGTTGTTTTATTTAAATATAAATGTCAGAGGCAACTATTATTATACAGAATTGATTGATGTGTACTGTGAAAGCTAAGGGCATCCCTGACAGTGTGGAGACAGACACTTAGAAGGTGGAGTCCAGAGGGCTAAAGGTGTAACAAAGCAGCACTGTCATAATCCATGAAAGTTGTCATTGTCTGAAATTGTTCTGAAATGTACTGAGATTATGTACTGAGGTTACATGGGGAAAATAGATTTTATACATAGCACGGCTCACCTGGTAGCAATATCTCTTCAAGAGGAAAAATGGTTTATATCCTCTACCTGATACTGAAGCTAAGGACCTGTCGTGGTTTAACCCCAGCCAGCAACTAAGCACCACAAAGCCGCTCGCTCACTCCCCCCAAGTGGGATGGGGGGGAGAATCGGAAGAGTAAAAGTGAGGCCCAGGTTGTTTATGAGGTTGTTTTGGAAATGAGTCCAGTTCTCTGATTCAATTCTTTCAGGGGTGCCGTGTTGCCATAAAACTTGCTTTTCAAGGCCCAAGTATTCCGGGCAGTGGCATGAATCACAGGGTATGTTTCCAACCATCCAGTAGTCACTTCCACCATTGTAAGCACATGGTGCTTGCCATGGCGGGTTTGTGGGAGTGTGATATAATCAGTCTGCCAGGCTTCCCCATATTGATATTTCAGCCATTGTCCTCTATACCAAAAAGGCTTTAGCCGCTTGACTTGTTTGATTATGGTGCACGTTTGACATTCATGGATAACCTGTGCAATGGCATCAATTGTCAAGTCCACTGCTTGCTCATGAGCCCATTTGTATGTTGCATCCCTTCCTAGATGTCCTGATGTGTCATGGGCCCACCAAGCTATAAATAGCTCACCCTTACATTCCCAGTCCAGATCCACCTGAGCCACTTCAATCTTAGCAGCCTGGTCCACCTGCTCATTGTTTCGATGTTCTTCAGTGGCCCGACTCTTGGGTACGTGAGCATCTACGTGATGTACTTTTATAACCAGGTTCTCTACCTGAGCAGCAATATCTTGCCACAATGGGGCAGCCCAGATGGGTTTACCTCTGCGTTGCCAGTTACTCTGCTTCCATTGCTGCAACCACCCCCACAGAGCATTTGCCACCATCCATGAGTCAGTATAGAGATAAAGTATTGGCCATTTTTCTCGTTCAGCAATGTCTAAAGCCAGCTGGATGGCTTTCACCTCTGCAAACTGACTCGATTCACCCTCTCCTGCAGTTTCTGCAACTTGTCGTGCAGGACTCCACACAGCAATTTTCCACCTCCGATGTTTTCCCACAATACGACAGGATCCATCTGTAAACAGGGCATATTGCCTTTCATTTTCTGGCAATTTATTATACAATGGGGCCTCTTCAGCACGAGTTGCCTCCTCTGGCGACACTCCAAAGTTTCGGCCCTCTGGCCAGTCTGTGATCACTTCCAAGATTCCTGGGCGGTCAGGGTTTCCCATTTGAGCCTGTTGTGTGATCAGTGCAACCCACTTACTCCATGTAGCATCAGTTGCATGATGTGTAAAGGGGACCCTCCCTTTGAACATTCAGCCCAGCACAGGAAATCATGGTGCCAAGAGGAGCTGTGCTTCAGTACCAGCTACTTCTGAAGCAGCTCGAACTCCTTCATATGCTGCTGATATTTCTTTTTCAGTTGGAGTGTAAGGGGCTTCAGATCCTCGATATCTCCAGCTCCAAAACCCTAGCGGTTGGAGAGCTTGAGTCTCTCCAGGCACTTTCTGCCAGAGGCTCTAGGTGGGGCTGTGGTCCCTGGTTGAGGTGTAAAGCACGTTTTTCACATTTTGTCCTGTCCGGAATGGCCCAAGTGCTACTGCATGAACTATCTCCCGTTTAATTTGTTCAAAGGCTTGTTGCTGGTCAGGGCCCCATTCAAAGTCATTCTTCTTCCAGATCACTTGATAGAGAGGGCTTACAATCAGACTGTAACCTGAAATATGCATTCTCCAAAAACCCACAATGCCTAAGAAAGCTTGCGTTTCCTGTTTACTAGTTGGTGGAGACATAGCTGCTATTTTGTTGATCACATCCATTGGGATGTGACGATGTCCATCTTGCCATTTTATTCCTAAAAACTGGATCTCCTGTGCAGGTACCTTAACCTTACTTTGTTTTATAGTAAAACCAGCTTTCAAAAGAATCAGGATTATTCCTCTGCCTTTCTGTCGTGATTTAACCCCAGCCAGCAACTAAGCACCACACAACCACTCATTCAGCAGAACAGGATCGGGCTTTGGTGTGGTGCGGCAGGCAGGTGACATTGGGTGCAGCAGGAGGATGGTGTGTTGGAAGTGTCTGTTTAACCCCAGCCAGCAACTAAGCACCACGCAGCTGCTCCCTCACTCCTCCCCGCTCCCAGTGGAATGGGGAGGAGAATCAGGAAAAAAGGTAAAACTCGTGGGTTGAGATAAGAACGATTTAATAACTAAAGTAAAATATAATACTAACAATAATAATAATGAAATATAATAATAATAATAATAGTAATCAAAAGGAATATAACAAAAAAAGGAAAAAAAAAGAAATAAAACTCAAGGAAAAAAACCAGTGATGCACAATGCAGTTGTTCACCACCTGCTGACCAATGCTCGAGCAGTGATCTGCCCCTCCCAGCCAACTCCCCCTCGTTTATATACTGGGCATGATGTTCCATGGTATGGAATACCCCTTTGGCTAGTTCAGGTCAGCTGTCCTGGCTATGCTCCCTCCCAGCTTCTTGTAGACCTGCTTGCTGGCAGAGCATGGGAAACTGAACAATCCTTAACTTAGGATAAGCGCTACTTAGCAACAACTAAAACATCAGCATGTTATCAACAGTATTCTCACACTAAATCCAAAACACAGCACTGTACCAGCTACTAGGAAGAAAATTAACTCTATCCCAGCCGAAACCAGGACAACAATCCTCCTCACCAATCTTCCGTTATTTTCCCACATTCCACCCCTTGCTCAAGGGACCATTTCCACTGGGGCTGGCAAAGCTGGATGTGTTCATTTGGGCTTGCGGGATGTAGCACAGAGTAATTTACAGATGCACGCAATAAACACATATAGAAAAAAGGAATAAACATATCTCCACAATAATGCTTTGAATCAGGTGTCCCATTCATCATGTCAGGGAATTAAACCACTCAGCCAGCCAGGCACCACCAGTAGATTGTTTCATTTGATGCATTAAGTCCTGGAGATGTTGAATGTCCTCCTCTACACTCAGTTATGTTGAAGCAACACATGCCTTCGAAATCGAAGCAGCGTTTATGGTGTTGAAGGAGGAAATAGTCCACTGTAAATCGATTTTGTAATGTTCCTTGGCGTACAGCCATTACATACTCAGAAAAAATAACGAGGAACATTAATATCAAAATCACTTAGCATAGTATAATTCTGTAATACAGCTACTGGGGTTAGCATGCCAATGAAACGTCAAAAGATCTGCTGCTGTTAATCTTCCCTTAACACAAAAGACAGATGAGTTAGTTACAGTAGAGGCCAACTGAATCTAAGTATTTACATGTTGATCTTGTGGAAATGTATGCAGGGTATGTGCTTGTAGTATAAGACTATAAAGTACAACGAGCCAATCTGTGATAGGGGAGGAAAACAGGAGTGTCATCTCCTTCCAGTAATACATATGCCATTGCTCCAGCTCCTTCAGCTAATATTACTCTGGGTTTGATAACCTGATGTGGGGTAATTAATTGCCCACACAGATTGAGGAGCTATGGCTTGTGCTTTTTCAGATTGAACTTCAATTCGATGTTGGGTTCGCAACACCAATAACACTGTTCCAATGCTATCTCCTCTAGATAAGGGACAGGTATTTGTCGAAGATACCTGAAATACAAGAACTTGAGAATCTGATATCAACAAAGGATGTAAAATAAGAGGAGAAGTTGGGGTACAGAATCATACGGCATTCTCAGAGGTTATTATATGAATCTTCATGTCTAGGTGTCGTGGTTTAACCCCAGTCAGCAACTAAGCACCACGCAGCTGCTTCCCCCTCCCCCCTCCCAGTGGGGTGAGGAGGAGGAAAGGAAAAAAAGTAAAACTCATGGGTTGAGATAAGAACAGTTTAATAACTAAAGTAAAATATAATACTAACAATAGTGATAATGAAATATAATAATAATAATAGTAATGAAAAGGAATATAACAAAAAAAAGGAGGGGGGGGGAAAGGAAAAAAAAAACAGTGATGCACAATGCAATTGCTCACCACCCGCTGACTGATGCCAGAGCCACGATCCGCCCCTCCCAGCCAACTCCCCCCTGTTTATATACTGGGCATGATGTTCCATGGTATGGAATACCCCTTTGGCTAGTTCAGGTCAGCTGCCCCGGCTATGCTCCCTCCCAGCTTCTTGCACACCTGCTTGCTGGCAGAGCATGGGAAACTGAAAAGTCCTTGGCTGAAGATAAGCACTACTTAGCAACAACTAAAACATCAGTGTGTTCTCAACATCATTCTCACACTAAATCCAAAACCCAGCACTGTACCAGCTACTAAGAAGAGAGTTAACTCTGTCCCAGCCAAAACCAGGACACTAGGCTAATAGGTTGCAGTCCCACCATGCAATCCGTCGGTGTGAACAATTCCATTTCCCCTGTAGTTAATAGTTTTGGAGAGATACCATCTGGAAGAATTTCAATCCTCACCATGTTTTGTACTGGAGGTGTTGTAATATGATCATAGAGTGTTTGATTATGAATATTCCGGCTGTTTAACAAAAAAACCTGCTTTAGTAAGATGTGAACTCCAATGTTGTAAAGTTTTAGTACTGGTTAGCTTTTTTAATTGTTCCTTCAGCATCCCATTCATTCTTTCAATCAAGCCATTAGCTTGGGGATGGTAGGCAATGTGGAATATCCAATCTATCCCTAACCCTTGAGCCCAATCTTGGACATTATGTCCACTAAAGTGTGTTCCTTGGTCACTTTGTATTTGGTGAGGAGGTCCGCATTGATGAATGAGTTGTTCTAATGCTTCAATTGTGCTATGTTGATTAGCATATTTGGTGGGTTTAGCAAAAAACAGTCCTGACACTGTATCCACAGCAGTGAATAAATATTGCCAGCCCCTCGATGGGGGCAGGGGGCCCATGTAATCGACCTGCCAGGTATTCAAGGCCCATTGACCGCGTTTTATCTTTCCCCATGGCCTATATAATGCCCTTAAATGTAGCTGCGTACAAATAGTACAATTATGTGCACATGCTTTATAAATATGTAATGGCAAAGGGGTTTGATTGTGAGCAACGTCCCATGCGCGTGCAGTATAAGCTGATTGATGTCCACAAGCTATATGCACATTTATAGCTTGAGCATGTACTTCGGCGGAGGTCATATTATCTACTTCCCTATTATTTTGTAACTCAAGTGAATCATCTTTTTGATGAGCTGAGACATGCCTTACTTTTAAAGGATACCTTTGTACATATTGCCAGATTTGTTGCCATATATCTGCCCCCCATATAGGGTATCTTTGTACATGCCAATCCTCTTGGGCCCAGCAGGGTAACCACATTGTGAGGCTTTTGTATACAACCCAACTGTCAGTGTATAAGTAATGTGCCTTCCCTTCCAGGATAGCAAGAAATGCTGCAATCAATTCAGCCCACTGACTAGATGCCTGTACACCTGTTTGCCATAATATAATTCCTGGAACTGGAGCATATGGAACTGCTCTCCATTGTCTTTGTCCAGTTGCCATGTATGTTGCACTTCCATCGGTAAACCAGGCATCTTTGTTGTGCTCTTCTATTAACTCATCATAAGGGGGAGCCTCCTCCACAGGAGATGTAGGGATATCTCCAAGGGGAAGAGTTTCCCCTAGCGTGGGCATATGATTAAATGATGCAGTTCCTAGAAGAGTGGCGTGTGGAGTGGTTGCATGTGGTTTTCCTGGTAGAAATCGTTGCTGTAAATAATGTTTCCATTATTTCCAATGTGTGGCTGCCTGAGCTACCCCTGCATGGGCCCTAACGGAATCATAAGCAATCCACCCATGAATAGGTATGGGTGTGTGTACAGTCATGCTATCTTAGCCTGTGATTCTTTCAGTTTCTTGTAGTGCCCAAACTACAGCTAAAATTTGTTTTTCCATCAGGGTATAATGTATAGTGGAGCTTTGTAATGCCTTGGACCAAAATCCTACAGGTTCTTTCTGATTTTTCGGCCCAGTCATCTGCCACAATCCCCACAAGACTATATCATCTAGAATTGTTACTTCTAATTCAAAAGGATATCCTCGCCTAGGAGTGTACAATTGCACATGCTCAATCAAAGCATTTTTGCAGGCATCAAAGGCTTCTTGTTGTTGCTTGGTCCACTGCCAAACAACCTTCTCCCTAGTTAATTTCTGCAGAGGGCGCATTAATACCGCCAGATGTGGGATAAAAGTTCTCCAATACCCTAAAAGTCCCAAGAAGGTCTGTAGCTGTTTTACTATGGTTGGTACAGGAAATCGCTGGACTGTTTGCTGTACCTTATTTGGTATTTCTCTAATCTGTCCATGCCAAACTATTCCCAAAAATTGTACAGTAATACTAGGGCCCTGTATTTTCTTTGGATTAATTGCCCAGCCTCGGTCCTGTAAATGCGCTTTCAGCAATTCGGCAGCTGCTTCAATTTCTTGTTGTGACTCTGCCATAATCAATAAATCATCAATATAATGGTAAACAGTAATGGTACCCGACCATAGTGCTACATCAGCTGCTATCATTTGGTGGCAAATGGAGGGACTGTGTTTGTATCCCTGAGGCAATACTTGGAAAGTATATTGCTTTTGTTGCCAGGTAAAGGCAAACTGGTCTTGGCTTTCTGAAGCAATGGCTAGCGAAAAGAAAGCATTAGCAAGATCTATCACCACCTTCCAGGGTTGTAAATTTTTGCTGATTTTTTCTATAAGAGTAACCATGTCTGGTACCATAACTGCAAGTGGGGGGTGACCTTATTCAATTCTCTATAATCTGCAGTCATTCTCCAAGTGCCATCTGGTTTTCGAACAGGCCAAATAGGATTATTAAAAGCAGTCATGGTTTCCTTAATGATTCCCACTTGTTGGAGTGCCTGAATGGTTTGAGTAATGTCCTCCCCCTGGAATACGATATTGTTTTACAGTTACCACCTTGGCAGGCATGGGCAGCACAACAGGATCCCGCTTCGGGAATCCACGCAAGACAGTTATTGATCGAATAGCAAATCCCGCTTGCAATGTCCTGAAGCAGAAGCGACCATTTAAAGTTTCAACTGTTCATCCCATCAATACCCAAGATATATTCTTTAATTGGGGCAATTAACACTGTCGTGGTAAATGGAGTGGCATTTCCTATTGTTAAGGTAACCTTAGCTTGGAGGGCAGGGGTCGGATTTCCCCCCAATCCACAGATCTGTGATGTGGCTTCTTTATTATTAATATTACTATGTAATACTCCAGTATCCACCAGAGCTAACACATGTAAAATCCTCCCAGACCACCACTTTATAGTTAAAGGAACGTAGGGGTGTCAGTCCCCCCTCATGGTAAGAGGCTACAGTGGCTGCAATTTTGGGGGACCTGCCAAACCTTCATTTCTGCTGTTTTGGCATTTGCCAGGTAGTGCCTTGCCTTGAGGTGGCAGGCGGGGGTGGAGGGTGGGCGCAGAGTTGGTGGTGGGACCAGGGGCGGTTGGCTTTTTTGCATAGGTGCTAACTTTTGCCATCGGCAAAACATTTCTGATGTTGTGATCCCATCTATTTCTGATCGTGGGACACCGGCTTGTACAAGATCATTCCACATTTGTTTCCTCGTCACCTGTGCTGTAACTCCTTTCGGTTTTGCCAGCTTTCCTTTATTCACCACCCAAACAGATGGCCCCAAAATTACAACCCCAATTTCCCTCGAGGTATTTGCTAGGGCACCTACATTACCTGTAGCATTTGTCATTGCTGGTATAATCAAGGGTTTTAGTGAGGCAGGTGCTCCTCTCAAAAGCTGCATTTTGATACTTCTCATTACTGCTACACTGTCCGGATTGGATCCCGCAACCAACGCATGAGCCATCCCCATCTGCCACACCAAATTAATACCTTCTTCCATTGTACACCAGCTTCCGAGGGACGACACTAATTTGACAGGTTCTGCATATGCTGTTAAAACTGCTGCACACAACCACTGATATAACGTAGGTGCAATAATATCTTGCCCATCAGGACCTCTGACATTTTGCAACTGAGCATATCCTCGTTGTATCTGATCATCATTGGCTATAGGGCTTAATAAATCTTTTTCACCTGCTAATAAATGAATAGATGCAGCTCCACTATCCCAAGCTCACAAAATCCATGCCAGTATGCCTTCCCCACTCTTTTGCTGATAGATCTCTAAAAATTCCCTTAACTCTTTCGGAGTGTAAGTACATGTGATCTGCACTCCCCCATCTGCTTGTTCCTGCTGCCCCATCATTTGTATGAGGGGTCGTGCTTCCACCACCTCCTTGCCTTTTAAGTCCGGATCAAATTCGAACTCAATCATCTCGGAGTCTGAGGATTCATTCTGGATATTTCCATCCCATTCCTCAGGATCCCATGACCATTTTGTGGTGAGAGAACAAACTTGGGAAATCGAAACCTTACTTTTTCCATATTTGTCCCTTCGTTTATTAGTGATATGCGCTACCAACCGCTCTACATTATCGTGCAGCCCATAGCACCACTCTGCTTGAATAGTAATTACTTCTTGCACGATCATCTTTGCATCTTGTAAAGTCCTGACTTCCTTTTCCAATTGTCTCATTTTACTCCATAATGCAACAACTTCACAGTGAAGAGCTCTAAGACCAGTAGCTAACAACCATCCCAATTTCCCTGCTAATTTGCGAGAAGAATCCGATGCCACTTTCCATGGCAACCCACGCAGAGCCGTTTCAATTGTCTGGGGGGTAACCACTGCCCTTTTATCTATTTCAGGCCATGCTTCCAGTGGAGCCAATTTGGCCAGGAAAGCGGCCACGGGGGTCCAGTCCTCAGTACTGGGCCATCCCAGAATACAGGGAGTCACCATCGTGGCCTCCCCAGTCCCCGACTTCTTTTTCAGCCATGGCATGGCTGTTCCTGGATCCTGCTGACAACGCCAAATGTGTGATTCGACACAGGCAGGATGCAGGAACAACCACAAAACCACGGATGAAATGCAAAGAGTAAATTTATTCTTGTTACCTCGCGAACTGGGGGATCTCTGAAGCAGCACCCGGGCAGAGGCACACAAGTGGGAACACAGGCACCGCGGAGCTTGGTCCATGCTAGAGAGAGATTTTGAACCTGCTGCTTTCACCTGTATATCAGGGATTTTCGCAGGCATAGTTTACCACTGTGCTTTGATCTTTCCCACAGCAGGGCAGGAATCTCAAGCATGTTCAATAGGGTGCCTCTGAGTCTATCATAGGCCTATGTTATCTGAACACAGATGTTCTACTTGTCAAACACACAAGACTAAACAACGATTAGTATGATATATGTGTTTTTCTACACCCCAGCTGCAGGTCACTTGAGCATGTTTATAATCCTCCTCACCAATCTTCCGTTATTTTCCCACAGCCACGATAGTCCACTGTTAGCCTCCTCTCTCCGTTAGATTTTCGCACTGGCCATATGGGACTATTAAAGGGTGAGTGAGTCTTACTGATCACTCCTTGACTCTCCAATCACCAAATCAGCTTATGGATGGGAACCAGGGACTCTCAATTGGTGCAATATTGTTGCCGGTGCACTGTCATGGTAGCAATTGGCACCTGCTGTTCTTTAACCTGCAGCAACCCCACAACGGAAGGATCCTCTGAGAGACCAGGCAAGCTAGACAGCTGTTTAATCTTCTCTGTACTCAAGGCAGCTATACCAAAAGCCCACCGGTACCCCTTTGGGTCCTTGAAGTACCCCCTCCTGAGGTAGTCTATGCCAAGGATACATGGAGCCTCTGGACCAGTCACAATGGGGTGTTTTTGCCACTCATTCCCAGTTAGGCTTACCTCAGCCTCCAACACAGACAGTTCTTGGGGTCCTCCCGTCACTCCAGAAATACAGATGGATTCTGCCCCTTTATAATCTGATGGCATTAGAGTACACTGTGCACCAGTGTCCGCTAGAGCTTTATACTCCTGTGGGGCTGATATGCCAGGCCATCGAACCCACACAGTCCAGTAAACCCGGTTGTCCCTCTCCTCCACCTGGCCGAAGGCAGGGCCCCTCTATTCCTGGTTGGAGTCTTTATTACTTGATTTTTGTAACTGCAAACCAGAAGTCCCTTCATCAGGGTCAAAAGTACAATCAGCCCTTCTACTCTGCCCAACAGACACTGGAGCAGTAATTTTCCTGGATGGATGCCTTTTGGCTGTTGTTTTTCCTTGCAGTTCCTGTACCTGAGCTTCTAGTCTCCAGGTAGGTTCACCATCCCACTTCCTCATGTCCTCCCCCTGGTCATGCAGGAAGAACCACAGGGTTGCACATGGTGTGCGCCACCAGTACCCTCTCCCTTGAACAGAAAAAGGCTGACTCTTAATAGCTGAGACCTTGGTCGGTGTGGGTGAAGAAGACCTATCCTTCTTGGATTGCTGAGACAATTGTTGGGTTAGTTTCTCCACAGCTGAGACATAAGCCCGTAGGGAGGAAGCGAGATTATCTTCGAATTCTAGGAGTTGGCTGGCCAATCCATCCACAGTTGGTGCCTCCATGTCTGTCCAGCTCATTATCACCAGGGTGTTGGCATATGACGTTGGTGTATTTCGTATAAACTTTCGCCACATGGACCACATGCACTGGATTTCATAATGGGTTGTTGGATACCTGGTTGTCATCCAGGTTGTTATAGATCACCTCCAACATGGCTAATTCCCTCAGATACTGGATACCTCCCTCAATAGTGGTCCATTTGCTTCGGGAATTTGCAAGTTCTTCCTTGAAGGGATACCTGTCCTTCACACTTGACAGGAGTCGCCGCCAAAGACTGAGGACTCCTGCCCTTTTTCCAGTCCCTTTGTCAATGGCCTTATCCTTAGCAAGGGATCCCAGCTGCCGGGCTTCCTTACCCTCTAATTCCTGACTACTGGCCCCAATATCCCAGCATCGGAGTAACCACCTGAGAATTAGCTCACCTGATTGATGGCTGAAATCTTTTCGCATATCTCACAGCTCATTTAGAAATAGGGATCGGGTGGTTTCTGTGTCATTTATGATTTCAGTCCCTTCCTCCTCCTGTTCTTGTGACTGCTTTGCTGCAGAACAGGCTGCCTCTTCTGATTCTTTCTCCTGCTCCCTCTTAGGAGAAGCTTCTTCATCCCTTACTAAACGAGTTGACTTTTGCTTCCATTGTTTCTTTTTAATTATAGGGGTGACTGATATAGTTGAAGGCTGGGTCTCTGGTTTAGCCACAGTGTCTGTTGGTATATTTTCAGATCCAGAGACCCTCTCTTCTCCTTGAGGGTGCTGAATAGTATTGAGCAGTGTTCGGTAGGTGCAGGCCAGGCCCCAGCACAGTGTGGTAAGTTGTGCCTCTCTGGAATAGCCACAGCATTTTTTTTTCAAACATTCTATCACTTCATCAGGATCCTGCACTTGTTTGGGAGTGAAGTTCCAGACCATTGGAGGTGACAAGCTTTCTAGATACCTGCCCATATTCTCCCACATGCCTTGCCACCCATAACCACACTGCTGCAGGGCCTGGGTGATGTTCCTAAATAGGTTGTTAACCTTAGAAAAAGCCAAAACAATATTCCTAAGAAATACCAATAGAAGTATTTTGATTACCTAAGGATGTTCAAGATGATACTGAAGAGTTATTGTAACGAGGGAAAAAACATCACGGAAGAAGATGGTGAAGGTGTCATTCTGTATTTCCTCCACAAAAAACCTCTTGGGGGAAGAAGTATAATTGTTAATTGTCTCCATAAGATGGTACCCAAAGTATAGTAATGGCATCAGTACAGAGCCCAAATACCAGATTAAGCTCAAGGCTATTGTTTTAATAACAAATCTCCCAGGCAAAACATCACAAAGCGCTACAGAGCATATCAAACTGCAAAAGCCAAAACCAGTCTTTAATATGTACAGCAAAAAAGGGAGCATGGCACAGATCAGAAAAAGTAATATCAAGAACAGATAAATCAATATCGTGACTAGCAACTGTTAACATATAATAATTATAAATTCCTTCTAATACGCTCTGGTCAAATCTGTTATTATCCCAAACCCTTTGTGCCCCACGTTGGGCACCAGAAAGGACTGTTGTGGTTTAACCCCGGCTGGCAACTAAGCACCACACAGCTGCTCGCTCACTCCCCCTCAGTGGGATGGTGGTGAGAATCGAAAGGGATGAAAGTGAGAAAGAAACTCGTGGGCTGAGATAAAAACAGTTTAATAATTAAAAGAAAATTTTAAAAAAAAGTAAGGAAAAGAAAAAAAACAACAAAGAGAGAGAAAAATAAAACCCAAGAAAAACAAGTGATACAAATGAAAATAATTGCTCACCACCAACTGACCGATGCCCAGCCACTCACTGAGCAGCAGCTCCCCTGCCAACCTCCACCCCAGTTTTATTGCTGAGCACAACGTCATATGGCATGGAATATCCCTTTGGTCAGTTGGGGTCAGCTGTCCCAACTGTGTCCCCTCCCAGCTTTTTGTGCACCTCCAACCTACTCGCTGGCAGGGCAGTGTGAGGAGCAGAAAAGGCCTTGAATCTGTGTAAGCACTGCTCAGCAGTAACTAAAACATCAGTGTGTTATTGTGTTGGGTTTGTGTGGCGGGGGTTTGTGTAGCGGGGGAGGGGCTACAGGGGTGGCTCCTGTGAGAAGCTGCTAGAAGCTTCCCTGGCTCCAAATCGGACCTGCCTCTGGCCAAGGCTGAGCCAATCAGCGACGGTGGTAGCGCCTCTGTGATAGCGCCTCTGTGATAGCATATTTAAGAAGGGGAAAGACTCCCGAAAAAAAGCTGCAGCGGAGAGAGGAGTGGGATGTGAGAGAAACAACCATGCAGACACCAAGGTCAGTGAAGAAGGAGAGGGAGGAGGTGCACCGGAGCAGAGATTCCCCTGCAGTCCATGGTGAGATGGCAGGCTGTCCCCCTGCAGCCCATGGAGGTTTAACGGTGGAGCAGAGATTCCCCTGCAGCCTGTAGAGGACGCCATGCTGGAGCAGTTGGCTGGGCCTGGAGAAGGCCGTGACTCCATGGGAAAGCCCATGCTGGAGCAGTTCGTGAAGAACTGCAGCCCATGGGAAGGACTCACGCTGGAGAAGCTTGTGGAGGGCTGACCCCCATGAGAGGGACCCCATGCTGGAGCAGGGGAAGAGTGTGAGGAGTCCTCCCCCTGAGGAGGAAGGAGCAGCAGAAACAGCATGTGATGGACTGACTGCAACCCCCATTCCCCGTTCCCCTGCACCACTGCGGGGGGAGGAGGTAGAGGAATCGGGAGCAAAGCTGAGCCCAGGAAGAAGGGAGGGGTGGGGGGAAGGTGTGTTTTTTAAGATATGATTCTATTTCTTATTATCCTACTCTGATTTGATTGGTAACAAATTAAATATTGATTTTTTTTTTCCCCAAAATCGAGTCTGTTTTGCCTGTGACCATAAGTGGTGAGTGATCCCTCCCTGTCCTTGTCTCGACCCATGAGCCTTTTCATTGTATTTTCTCCTCCCCATCCCGCCGGGGGGAGGAGTGAGCGAGCGGCTGTGTGGTGCTTTGTTGCTGGCTGGGCCTAAACCACGACAGTTATCAGCACTATTTTCAGCACAAATCCAAAACATAGCCCCATACAAGCTACTATGGAGAAATTTAACTCTATCCCAGCCAAAACCAGTACAGGACCAAACAATAATAAAAATGAGTTCAAGGGGATTTTTATAGAATCATAGAATCATAGAATCATAGAATGGTTTGGGTTGGAAGGGACCTTTAAAGATCATCTAGTTCCAATCCCCCTGCCATGGGCAGGGACACCTTCCACTAGACCAGGTTGCTCAAAGCCCCATCCAATCTGGCCTTGAACACTTCCAGGGAGGGGCATCCACAACTTCTCTGGGCAACCTGTTCCAGTGCCTCACCACCCTCACAGTAAAGAATTTCTTCCTCACATCTAATCTAAATCTACCCTCTTTCAGTTTAAAACCGTTGCCCCTCGTCCTATCACTACACTCCCTGAGAAAGAGTCCCTCCCCATCTTTCCTGTAGGCCCCCTTTAGGTACTGGAAGGCTGCTATAAGGTCTCCCTGGAGCCTTCTCTTCTCCAGGCTGAACAACCTCAACTCTCTCAGCCTGTCCTCACAGGGGAGGTGCTCCAGCCCCCTGATCATCTTCGTGGCCCTCCTCTGGACCTGCTCAAGCAGGTCCATGTCTTTCTTATGCTGGGGGCCCAGAGCTGAACACAGTACTCCAGGTGGGGTCTCATGAGAGCAGAGTAGAGGGGGAGAATCACCTCCCTTGACCTGCTAGCCACACTTCTTTTGATGCAGCCCAGGATGCAATTGGCTTTCTGGGCTGCGAGCGCACATTGCCATCTCATATTCAGTTTTTCATCCACCAATACCTCCAAGTCCTTCTCCTCAGGGCTGCTCTCAATCCACTCATTGCCCAGCCTGTATTTGTGTTTGGGATTGCCCTGACCCAGGTGCAGGACCTTGCACTTGGCCTTGTTGAACTTCGTGAGGTTCGCTGGTCCTATTACAGACCCCTGAGGGACCCCACTCGTCACTGGTCTCCACCCGGACATTGAGCCATTGACGGCAACTCTTTGAGTGTGACCATCCAGCCAATTCCTTATCCACTGAGTGGTCCACCCGTCAAATCCATGTCTCTCCAATTTAGAGACAAGGATGTTGTGCGGGACAGTGTCAAATGCTTTGCACAAGTCCAGGTAGATGATGTTAGTTGCTCTTCCCTTATCCACCAATGCTGTCACTCCGTCGTAGAAGGCCACCAAATTTGTCAGGCATGATTTGCCCTTAGTGAAGCCATGTTGGCTGTCACCAATCACCTCCTTATTTTCCATGTGCCTTACCATAGTTTCCAGGAGGATCTGCTCCATGATCTTGCTGGGCACAGAGGTGAGACTGACTGGCCTGTAGTTCCCCGGGTCTTCCTTTTTTCCCTTTTTAAAAATGGGGGTTATGTTTCCCCTTTTCCAGTCACTTGGAACTTCACCAGTCTGCCCACGACTTCTCAAATATGATGGATAGTGGCTTAGCCACTTCATCTGCCAGTTCCCTCATCCCTCAGTGGATGCATCTCATCAGGTCCCATGGACTTGTGCACCTTCAGGTTCCTTAGATGGTGTCTCGAACCTGATCTTCTCCTACCATGGTGTCCTGGTTTCGGCTAGGACAGAGTTAATTTTCTTCCTAGTAGCTGGTATAGTGCTGTGTTTTGGATTTAGTAGGAAAATAATGTTGATAACACACTGATGTTTTTAGTTGTTGCTAAGTAGTGTTTATACTAAGTCAAGGATTTTTCAGCTTCTCGTGCCCAGCCAGCAAGAAGGCTGGAGGGGCACAAGAAGCTGGGAGGGGACACCATCAGGACAGCTGACCCAAACTGGCCAAAGGAATATTCCATACCATATGACATCATGCCCAGTATATAAACTGGGGGAGCTGGCTGGGAGGGGGGATCGCAGCTTGGGGACTAACTGGGCATCGGTCAACGAGTGGTGAGCAATTGCGTTGTGCACCACTTGCTTTGTATAGTTTAATTCTTTTAGTATTGCTATTGTCATATTATTATTATCATTATCATTGTTTTTCATTCCTTTCTGTCCTATTAAACTGTCTTTATCTCAACTCACGAGGTTTTTTTTTCCTGATTCTCTCCCCCATCCCAGGGGTGGGGGGCAGTGAGCGAGCGGCTGCGTGGTGCTTAGTTGCTGGCTGGGGTTAAACCATGACAGTCCTTTTTGGCGACCAACGTGGGGCTCGACGGGTTGAGATAACGACAAATCTGACTGGAATGTGTTAGAACAAATTTGTTATAAACATACATTATATTAGTTCAATAGTTGCTGGTCACAATGTTGATGTATTTGCTCTCAAAGTTGGTGCACTTGTTCTTAAAGGTGCGTTATGAAATACCTTACTTGCAGTATATGCTCCCTGTTGTGCTGTTTATCACCCGTGGGAACTGGGCCAGAGTTATCATGTTGTTGTACTTTGTAACACTGGCTTATGATACGATAGAGTTGCTGGTCGTGGAACTAATCTGGTATTTGTACTCAGCATTGCCGTCACCTCCGTACTTCAGGAGCCGTCTATCAGAAACTATTAATAATTACACCTTGTACCTTTTCTCATCGGAGAGCCAATCCACGGGGGAGACATATTTCTTCAGCTTCCCCTTCTCCTCCAGGCAAATTACAGTGGCTCTTGAGAATTTTGAATATCCTTGGGATGTTCAAACCAGCATGTTCCTATTGTTATGTCTCCTGAATGTGTTCCAGGCCTTGTTTAAGGTGAAACAACTGTTTAAGAATACCTTTTGGAGATCTGCCCCGAGGCTTAATAGCCATGGGTGGCATGGCGTGTGGGAGAATATGGGCAGGTATCTAGAGAGCTTCTCACCTCCAGTGGTTTGGAACTTCACTCCCGAACAACTACAGGACCCTGATAAAGTGACAGACTATCTGAAAGGAAAATGCTGTGGCTATTCCAAAGAGGCACAACTTATCGCACTGTGCTGGGCCCTGGCTAGTATCTACCAAACACTGCTCGATACTGTGCAGCACCCTCAGGGGGAAGGGAGGGAAAACAGACCGACAGATACTGCGGCTACTCCAACCCCTGCAACAGACACAGCGGCTACTGCAACCCCAGCGACAGGCAAGGCGGCTACTCCAGCCCCCACAACAGACACGGTGGCTACTCCAACCCCCACAACAGACACGGTGGCTACTCCGACCCCCGCGACAGGCGCTGCGGCTACTCCGACCCCTGCGACAGGCACTGCGGCTGAACCAGAGAACCAACCTGTGCCAGTATCAGTCGCCCCTATACAGAAGAAGAAATATACAAAAAAATCAGTTCGTTTAGCAAAGGATGAAGATGAACCAGGGTCATCATGAGAACAGGAGGAAGAGGCAGAACCAGAGGTAATCACCCGATCTCTATCCCTGAGTGAGCTGCGGGATATGTGAAAAGATTTCAGCCGTCGTCCAGGTGATCACATTATCACCTGGCTGCTCCGATGCTGGGACAATGGGGCTAGTAGCCTGGAATTAGAGGGTAGGGAAGCCAAGCAGCTGGGATCACTTGCTAGGGAAGGTGGCATTGATAAGGCGATTGGAAAAGGGACACAAGCCCTCAGCCTCTGGAGGCGACTCCTGTCAAGTGTGAAGGAAAGGTATCCCTTTAAGGAAGATGTTATATGTCACCCAGGCAAGTGGACCTCCATGGAAAGAGGTATTCAGTACCTGAGGGAATTAGCCATGCTAGAGATGATTTATTATGACCCGGACGGTGCACAATTACCCAGAGATCCAGATGAAGTTCAATGCACACGACCCATGTGGTGGAAGTTTGTACGGAGCGCACCATCATCATATGCCAACCCATTGGCAGTACTAACTTGGAAAGATGAAGAGGCACCGACAGTGGATGAAATGGCTCGCCAACTCGGGCAATATGAAGAAAATCTCTCTTCATCCCTACGAGCCTGTGTTTCGGCTGTGGAAAAACTGTCCGAAAAGTCCGAAGAACTGATCGAACTGATCAAAAACTCCTACTCCCCACCTGTACAGACCAATATCTCAGCTATTAGGAGTGAGCATTCCTCTGATCAAGAGAGAGAATATAGAAGGTATACACCACGGGGTACCCTGTGGTCTTACCTGCGTGACCACGGAGAGGACATGAGGAAGTGGGATGGAAAACCTACCTCGACCCTAGATGCACGGGTACGTGAATTGAAAGGAAAAACAACCAGAAAAGGGGATTCTTCCAGGAAAGATGCCGCTCCGGTTTCCAGCAGACAATTCCCCAGACAGAGTAGGAGGGCTTCTGACCCTCTTGAAGGCACCTCTAAGTCATTTTTACAAGAAGTGAGTAACAAATACTCTGACCAGGATTAGAGGGTCCCTGCCTCCAGCCAGGTGGAGGAAAGGGACAACCGGGTTTATTGGACTGTGTGGATTCGATGGCCTGGCACATCAGACCCACAGGAGTATAAAGCCCTAGTAGACACCGGTGCACAGTGTACTCTAATGCCATCAAGCTATAAAGGGGCAGAACCCATTTGTATTTCTGGGGTGACAGGGAGATCTCAACAGCTAACTGTATTGGAGGCTGAAATAAGCCTAACTGGGAATGAGTGGCAGAAACACCCCATTGTGACTGGCCCAGAGGCCCCATGCATCCTTGGCATAGACTATCTCAGGAGAGGGTATTTTAAAGACCCAAAGGGGTATCGGTGGGCTTTTGGTATAGCTGCCTTGGAGACAGAGGGAACTGAACAGTTGTCCACCTTACCTGGCCTCTCTGAGGACCCTTCTGTTGTGGGGTTGCTGAGGGTCGAAGAACAACAGGTGCCGATCGCTACCACAGTGGTGCACCGGCGGCAATATCGCACCAACCGAGACTCCCTGATTCCCATCCATACGCTGATTCATCGACTGGAGAGCCAAGGGGTGATCAGCAGGACTCGCTCACCCTTTAACAGCCCCATTTGGCCAGTGCGAAAGTCTAATGGAGAATGGACACTAACAGTAGACTATCGTGGCCTGAATGAAGTCACGCCACCGCTGAGTGCTGCCGTGCCAGACATGCTAGAACTTCAATATGAACTGGAGTCAAAAGCAGCCAAGTGGTACGCCACAATTGATATTGCTAATGCATTTTTCTCAATCCCTTTGGCAGCAGTGTGCCGGCCACAGTTTGCTTTCACTTGGAGGGGCGTCCAGTACACCTGGAATCGACTGCCCCAGGGGTGGAAACACAGCCCCACCATTTGCCATGGACTAATCCAGAATGCACTGGAAAAAGGTGGAGCTCCAGAACACCTGCAATACATTGATGACATCATCATATAGGGCAACACAGCAGAAGAAGTTTTTGAGAAAGGGAAGAAAATAATCCAAATCCTTCTGAAAGCCGGTTTTGCCATAAAACAAAGTAAGGTGAAGGGACCCGCACAGGAGATTCAGTTTTTAGGAATAAAATGGCAAGATGGAGGTCATCAGATCCCAATGGATGTGATCAACAAAATAGCAGCTATGTCTCCACCCACTAGTAAACAGGAAACGCAAGCTTTCTTAGGTGTTGTAGGTTTTTGGAGAATGCATATTCCAAATTACAGTCTCATTGTAAGCCCTCTCTATCAAGTGACCCGGAAGAAGAACGATTTTAAATGGGGCCCTGAGCAACAACAAGCCTTTGAACAGATTAAACGGGAGATAGTTCATGCAGTAGCCCTTGGGCCAGTCCGGGCAGGACCAGATGTTCAAAATGTGCTCTACACCGCAGCCGGGGAGAATGGCCCTACCTGGTGTCTCTGGCAGAAAGCACCAGGGGAGACTCGAGGCCGACCTCTAGGGTTTTGGAGTCGGGGATATCGAGGATCTGAGGCCCACTATACTCCAACTGAAAAGGAGATATTAGCAGCATATGAAGGAGTTTGAGCTGCCTCAGAAGTGGTTGGTACTGAAACACAGCTCCTATTAGCACCCCGACTGCCGGTGCTGGGCTGGATGTTCAAAGGGAAGGTCCCTTGTACACATCATGCAACCAATGCTACATGGAGTAAGTGGGTTGCACTGATCACACAATGAAGTCGAATAGGAAACCTTAGTCGCCCAGGAATTCTGGAAGTGATCACAGACTGGCCAGAAGGCAAAGATGTTGGAATATCACCAGAGGAGGAGGTGACGCATGCTGAAGAGGCCCCACTGTATAATAAACTGCCAGAACATGAGAGGCAATATGCCCTGTTCACTGATGGGTCCTGTCGCATTGTAGGAAAGCATCGGAGGTGGAAGGCGGCTGTATGGAGTCCTATACGACAAATTGCAAAAACTGCAGAAGGAGAAGGTGAATCGAGTCAGTTTGCAGAGGTGAAAGCCATCCAGCTGGCTTTAGACATTGCTGAACGAGAAAAATGGCCAATACTTTATCTCTATACTGACTCATGGATGGTGGCAAATGCCCTGTGGGGGTGGTTGCAGCAATGGAAGCAGAGTAACTGGCAACGCAGAGGTAAACCCATCTGGGCTGCCCCATTGTGGCAAGATATTGCTGCCCGGCTAGAGAACCTGGTTGTGAAAGTACGTCATGTAGATGCCCACGTACCCAAGAGTCGGGCCGCTGAAGAACATCAAAACAATCAACAGGTAGACAAGGCTGCTAGGATTCAAGTGGCTCAGGTAGATCTGGATTGGCAACATAAGGGTGAATTATTTTTAGCTCGGTGGGCCCATGACACCTCAGGTCATCAGGGAAGAGATGCAACATATAGATGGGCTCGTGATCGAGGGGTGGACTTGACCATGGACACTATCGCACAGGTTATCCATGAATGTGAAACATGCGCTGCAATTAAGCAAGCCAAGTGGTTAAAGCCTCTTTGGTATGGAGGACAATGGCTGAAATACAAATATGGGGAGGCCTGGCAGATTGACTATATCACACTCCCACAAACCTGCCAAGGCAAGCGCTATCTGCTTACAATGGTGGAAGCAACCACCGGCTGGCTGGAAACATATCCCGTGCCCCATGCCACTGCCCGGAACACTATCCTGGGCCTTGAGAAGCAAATCTTATGGAGACATGGAACCCCAGAAAGAATGGAGTCAGACAATGGGACTCATTTCCGGAACAATCTCATAGCCACCTGGGCCAAAGAGCACGGCATTGAGTGGGTGTATCACATCCCCTATCATGCACCAGCCTCTGGGAAAATCGAGCGATACAATGGATTGTTAAAGACTACATTGAGAGCAATGGGTGGTGGGACCTTCAAACATTGGGATACACATTTAGCAAAGGCCACCTGGTTAGTCAACATCGGGTGGCCTGTAGTAGACACCAACCACAAAGTTTCCTTTGTTGGCTTGGTCTCTAATTTTCACCCATAAGCTGTTGACCTGCGCATTGCTGTCAGCGACCTGCTGACAATGTGTTATCAGGTCACGTTTGCATGACAGTGACAGCCCATGCAGGAAACATTAAGTCATAATCAATCAAGTGAACAGTACAGCTCCTGAAAACTAATTTCACCTTCATAAGGTCTGGTTATCTGTGTGACAGACATGAAGTTTGTCAGCCCTATTTCAATCTGATCAGGTTCAGCACTGCATCAAAAATTTTAATAAACTAATACTGTAATATGTAAGAAAGATGACATTGAGATGAATTCATGAAAAACCAAGTCCCCATGAAATATGAACAATTACTGAAGGCTTCATTCCCCACTTAGCTCACATAAAATACGCATTTAAAAGGCCTTTGTCTTGTTAATAATTTACAAGTTTGTGTATGGCTTTTCATCATCCTTAAGCAATATTTGAGCTGCAAATGAGGGGCTGACACCAAGAGTTCACTGTTTTTTGACACCAAGGTAACAAGACCATGGACCATGTTAAACAAAGTATTAATTTTCTTAGGACTCTTCATATTGTCACAAGATTATTAGCTCATAGTCATTGTGCATATTCAGAAAACATGAACAGACCATCCCTGCTGTGAACTATGAAATAATTTTGGTGACTATTGTAGTGTTCCTGGCTGAGGAATAAATTGAAATAGGCATTCTGTAGTACTTGCTTTCAGCCAAAGTTTTACTGTCATTTTTGCTCTAACCAGAGAAGGTACGTTGAGACAAAAAGCTGTCTCTAAGCCAGGGATCAAATTATGTGACTGTTAAGTCTTCAGTTAATTTTGTGCACTCTTTTAGCAAAGCACACCTTTTCTGGATGTTGTTGCTTAGCACTACCTTTCCCAAAGACTATGTTGTCCAAAAGATGGTATTTGAGAAATGACCTCAATCCATGCAACGGGCTATGTGGAGAACACCAGAATAGCTCCAGATATATTCTTCCAGGTATTGGGGAGGCTGCAATGGGTGGGTCTTGAGTCCTTAGATAAACACTTAACATTATTTTATTTAGCAAAATAGTCTTTCTGATCATTCTTATAATTTAATTGTAATTTTTTTGGGGTGTATATCCTTGAGCTCATTTTCACAAAGATCACTATAACATCTTTATCTGCAGTAACACTCATTAAATAGAATGTGGTATGACATGGCTCTACATGTTTTAGGATACTCAGCTTCATTTCAGTGCCTGTGCTATCCTGTGACAGTTATCCTTCCCAGGACAAAGAAACATCAGCCTCTCATGGATATGATGGAAAGCTTATCTATTCCTCCACTCTCCCTGTCTCTTGTATGATTGCAAAGGTTTATAAGATCTTTTATTTTCTTATAGGCAGTTTGTTGCAAACCTACCAAAACTACAAGGGGGAGACATAGTTTAAAATGCTCAGGAGGTTTGAATATATAAAAAGGACCAGATATTTTAAAATACCTTTGCATACTGTTTAATACCTATTTGTGAAATACTGTTTTTTGTTTTGAAGTCAGGTTTTCCTAATTCATGTCTAAGTTTGAATTCATATTTTTGTTCACATGCAGCTATCAAATTGTGCAGAAACATTGGAAAATTCCAGTGTCCAAGGGTGGAAATCTTCTTTAAAGACATGCTCCTTCATCTTGTGCATCATGTTATGCATTCTATTTTATCAACATAGCCAACACATTCATTTTTGATGATTAAAGAAATATTGTCAGTTGAATATTGTTTGGACAATCCTTTTACACTGTAAAAGTGTGTTTGAAACCTTGACTCAAGTACCCTACTTCTTAGATATGATTGAAAAAGAAAGTAATTTTGAAACAAGGCACTATATCAACATATACATACCCTTCTTTTAAGTATTGCAATGAATGATGACTTAAATATCCAGTTTACCTTCTTCACATACACTACTTTCACGGTGAAAGGCCTATTCTTGATTTAAAGTTTAAACAGCTGTATGCAATTTTGAGCTTGCAAATAGTCACTGTCTTTAAGTTTGAAATAATGTTTTGAAATACTTGTCTTTATTCTCCAAGTCTGCCACTGCCATACCTCTATAGTAAGAGATTCTGCAATAAAAATTAAAATAGAGACAGTATTTTAATGATATGTGTTCTTGAGAGGTGAAGACTATGGTTTTCTGTGTGTTTATGGGTGTGTTAGCCTAACAGCTATTGGGATCATGTTGTAAAATGGTTCATGGTATTGATTTAGGTAAGCAAAATAAAAATAATAATAAAAAAAGAGGGAATAGGATCAGTTTGGTCGCCCACATGCCTGTGGGGGAACAGGAGCATCTTTCTGTATCTTGGAATTACAGTTCAAGGCCTGCTAGTTAGTTTCTTTGAAGTTAAGGCAGAGTAACCATTTTGTTGGGTTAACTGCAAAAAGTCTGCACTCTGCTTGTGTTTAGTGCTGTTTACGCCTTGCATTTAAGAGCTGTGTTTGTCAGTATGGTACTCCCAACAGAAAAAAATGCAATCAACATATTCTTTTCCTTCTGCCTTTAATCACATGTGGCTCAAAACACAAGGCTTATTGTGGATTTTATTGTAATGTCAGGGTTAAATTCTCAAGTAATTTTTGATTACTGGAAAGTGTGATTGGTGTGTCACTGATTATTCAAATCTGGGAAAAGGAGATTCATGCATACAAGTCTGCCGACCCTACTCATAAAACCATCATATTGAATTTGTTGAAACCGTTTGGATAAGCAAGGACAGTGCAATTTGGCTTTCAGGATTTGATTGTTGTTGTTTCTAATGTGTTAAGATGTGGTGGAGCCTGCTTCTCCTCTTTGAAGCATGCCAATATTTCATTTTCCAGAGTGGTTTGTACCTACATGCAACTTTTCACTTTGCCTGCTCATGGTTCATTATCACTGGCTAGTACTAGATGTACCCATCTCCTTGCATAATCCACTTCTAAAGAAGACATTTGTCTAACATTTGTAGTGCAGGGAACAAAACTCTCCTTATGTTATATTTTGGTTGCATTTTTACTTCAAACACGGAGTTTAATTTGTTTGATCTTTTTGTACTCTTAATAATTTCCAAAATTTTAATTTTGTTGAAGGAAAAAATGATGTGATTAACTCACAGGATAATACAAACCAAAGTATAAGACATTATTTCTAAAATAATTCATTGTCTTTTTTTTCATTACCTGCTCTTGGCTTCCACTATAAAATATTCTTGCTGGTCTAACTGTCTGGCAATCTGACTGTTTTGCATCTGTATGTGGCCAAATTAATCTCTGGTTTAACTTCATTGTCTTCAAAGGAGTTCCACCAGGCATGAATTTGATGCGTAGTGTCTTCTTTTTTACAAGGCACTGTATTCATTTACTCAATAGGAAAAATCTTCATAAAAGAATAATGTTTGTATTTCCTGTGTTAATACAGATAGATTATTTCATTTCCAACAAAAGAGAATACAATGATTTGTAAGTACATAATAAAAAACCACTTTTCATTCTATATTAACTTAGCACTCATATAGTGTTTTTATGAGATAATGTCTAGATAGGATGAAATAAGGTTGTCCTGGTTTAATCCCAGCCGGCAACTAAGCACCACACAGCCACTCGCTCACTCTCCTCCCCCAGTGGGATGGGGAAGAGAATCAGAAGAGTAAAAGTGAGAAAACTTGTGGGTTGAGATAAAGACAGTTTAATAGGGAAAGCAAAAGCCACGCACGCATGCAAAGCAAAACAAGGAATTCATTCACTACTTCCCATTGGCAGGCAGGTGTTCAGCCATCTCCAGGAAAGCAGGGCTCCATCATGTGTAATGGTTACTTGGGAAGACAAACGCCATCACTCCGAACTTCCTCCCCTTCCTTCTTCCCCCAGCTTTATATGCTGAGCATGACATCATATGGTATGGAATATCCCTTTGGGCAGTTGGGGTCAGCTGTCCCAGCTGTGTCCCCTCCCAACTTCTTGAGCACCCCCAGCCTACTCACTGGTGGGGCAGTGTGAGGAGCAGAAAAGGCCTTGACTCTGTGTAAGCACTGCTCAGCAATAACTAAAACATCCCTGTGTTATCAACACTCTTTTCAGCACAAATCCAAAACATCGCCCCATACCAGCTACTGTGAAGAAAATTAACTCTATCCCAGCCAAAACCAGCACAAAGGTGCATTATTTTGAGGTAATAACACAATGAGTGAAAAGTAACTTTACTAGAAAACAATGGTCATTACACAGGATCTTGTGCTAACCTCAGTACTTAGTAGTAGTTTAATCAGGCTTATAACTGGATTATAAAATTGAAATTCTGGGGAGATAGATTGATTAAATACCCTAAAGTTGCCTAAAGTAAAATTATCTGTGAGAAGGCCCCTTATGTTGTGTTGTCATGTGAAGATTTGGATTCACTAAAGATACGAGACAAATGCACCAAAAGTGGAAGCAGTTGGACAGAAGGCAATGGAAAAGTTCCTGGAAAGGAAATCACTGCAGTTAGGAGATGCTGGAAACAGCAGACTCTTGGGGTCTGAGCTGGATGATCCATGAAACAATTTGGCCCCTTGGAGGAAAAATTATTCTTAGCTTGTTGAGCTGAGGTGAATTGTTTTCTTTGTCAGAGGGTGTCCTGGTTTTGGCTGGGATAGAGTTAATTTTCTTCCTAGTAGCTGGTATAGTGTTATGTTCTGGATTTAATATGAGAATAATGTTGAAAACACACTGATGTTTTGAGTTGTTGCTAAGTAGTGTTTATACTAAGTCAAGGATTTTTCAGCTTCTCATGGCCAGCCAGCAAGAAGGCTGGAGGGGCACAAGAAGCTGGGAGGGGACACAGCCAGGACAGCTGACCCAAACTGGCCAAAGGAATATTCCATACCATATGATGCCATGCCCAGTATATAAACTGGGGGGAGTTGGCTGGGAGGGGCCAATCACTGCTCAGGAACTAACTGGGCAAGGGTCGGCGAGTGGTGAGCAATTGCATTGTGCATCACTTGTTCTGTATAGTCTAATTCTTTTAGTATTATTATTGTCATTTTATTATTATTATTATCATTATCATTACCATTATTTTTCATTCCTTTCTGTCCTATTAAACTGTCTTTATCTCAACCCACGAGGTTTTTTTTTTTCAATTCTCTCCCCCATCCCACTGGGTGGGGGGAGTGAGTGAGCAGCTGCATGGTGCTTAGTTGCCAGCTGGGGTTAAACCATGACAGAGGGAAAAAAAGTTACAAAGGCAGGTAAGAATGAATGGGAAGTGTATGAAGTTAATAAGGCCTTAAATGCAGGTTTGGGGAAAGAATAAGCACCTATTAAAAACCTGAAAGAGTCTCCTCTCAAAATACTCAAACATAGGTCTGTGGTATGTTTTGGACCCAGTTATCTATTTGCAATGGTATTGTGGTTACAGGCAGAGCTTTAGTTCATTATGAAATTGTATTTGCAACTTCTAGTTTGATTCAAAGAAATGAATTCTTCAGCCTTAAAAAAAAAGTCATTTTTCTCTGTGGTCTTCTTTAAGTTCTCTCTCAAATATTATTGTACCATTGACTCTTTAACATTTAGATGATTTACCCCATTAGAAGGGAAGCTAGGGGATGTCAGACTGTTTCTAACAAATGAAACCTGTGTGCGTGTGGAACAGAGTAAAGCAAAATTGCACTGTAACTGAGCTGAAATATTATAGCTGTATTACCTTAATAGGGGAAGAGAATTAGTTAAATAATCACTTTGACTCCTTGTCTTGGCTGATACTGAAGAGTGAGAGGAAAAAAAAATCTGAGTTCTTTGTAGATTTTTTTCCACAGGAAAGCAGTTTGTCCTTGGAAAAAAAGTTACCAAGAAGGTATAAACTAAAACAAAATGACTGAGCTAGGTCCTGTTCTAAGGATGCAGTCTACAGTGTGTTGCTTCACTCCAGGAGAACCACAAAGAAGAAATCATAGCCTAGTGAACTGCCATTCCCTCCCACTCATGCCACTGGTAGCAGGGGTGTGTGAAGATAAGCCGAGGAATCAATATTTTGCTCTTCACTCCTGCATGTTTGTCCTCTGTCCTTCCCTTCCTAGGAAGGAGGAAACATAAGTCTCACGATGCTCCTGTCATGACCTAAAAGGATTACCTGGTCTGCGGGTGTATAGGGATTGCAACCATGGGTTCGTAGGATTCCGTAATACAGGAGAGTTATCCAGGAATGAGTTTTCTGAATGATACCCCGTTTGTGGTGGGTTGACCCTGGCTGGATGCCAGGTGCCCACCAAAGCCGCTCTATCACTCCCCCTCCTCAGCTGGACAGGGGAGAGAAAATATAACGAAAGGCTCATGGGTCGAGATAAGGACAGGGAGATCACTCACCAATTACCATCACGGGCAAAACAGACTTGACTTGGGGAAAAATTAGTTTAATTTATTGCTAGTCAAATTAGAGCAGGATAATGAGAAATAAAACCAAAACTTAAAACACCTTCCCCCCACCCCTCCCTTCTTCCCAGGCTTAACTTTACTCCTGATTTTCTCTACCTCCTCCCCACCCCGAGTGGCGCAGGGGGACGGGGAATGGGGGTTTGGGTCAGTTCATCACATGTTGTCTCTGCCGCTCCTTCCTCCTCAGGGGAAGGACTCCTCACACTCTTCCCCTGCTCCAGCGTGGGGTCCCTCCCACGGGAGACAGTCCTTCACGAACTTCTCCAACATGAGTGCTTCCCACGGGCTACAATTCTTCACGAACTGCTCCAGCATGGGTCCCATCCACGGGGTGCAGTCCTTCAGGAGCAGACTGCTCCAGCATGGGTCCCCCGTGGGGTCACAAGTCCTGCCAGCAAACCTGCTTCAGCATGGGCTCCTCTCTCCACACGTCCACGGGTCCACGGGTCCACAGGTCCTGCCAGGAGCCTGCTCCAGTGCAGGCTTCCCACAGGGTCACAGCCTCCTTCGGGCATCCAACTGCTCCGGTGTGGGGTCCTCCACAGGCTGCAGGTGGATATCTGCTCCACCGTGGACCCCCATGGGCTGCAGGGGGACAGCCTGCCTCACCATGGTCTTCACCATGGGCTGCAGGGGAATCTCTGCTCCGGTGCCTGGAGCACCTCCTCCCCCTCCTTCTTCCCTGACCTTGGTGTCTGCAGAGTTGTTTCTCTCACATATTCTCACTCCTCTCTCTCGCTGCAACTGCAACTCCCCTGTAACTTCTTTTCCCTTTCTTAAATATGTTATCACAGAGGCGCTACCACTGTTGCTGATTGGCTCGGCCTTGGCCAGCAGCGGGTCCATCTTGGAACCTGCTGGCATTAACTTTATCGGACATAGGGGAAGCTTCTAGCAGCTTCTCACAGAAGCCACCCCTGTAGCCCCCCCCCGCTACCAAAACCTTGCCACGCAAACCCAATACACCATTCTAAATCCTGAATAAAAGCAGTTATGCCTTGTGAGGCTTCAGGGCTAATACGATATTGTTGTACATGAGTTAAGGCACTTTTAGGTAATTTGGATGTGGCCTGTAATAGAAAGGTAGTAGACCCTTCAGCTGGTATTCCATCCATAGAAATTACAGAATTCTGAGCTTGATGGTTTGGCACCCAAGTGCTTAAAGGAGTCTTAATAGTCTGGCATTTTAATATATCCATACCTAATACACTTAAGGGTCCTACTGCCACTATAAGTCTCAATATTCTTCCATGGTGCAAAATCAATTTTATTCTGACCATGGGAAGCTCTTGTGTTTTCCCTGCAATTCCTGTTACAGAAATCCTTTCTCGAGTTTTCTTTATTAATCCAGGGGCGTCCTCAGCTTTAATCATTGATATTGAGGCACCCATGTCCATGAGAAAAGAAACAGAATATTTATCATTTACTATTAACAATATAGTAGGGCTTTCACCAATATTAATTCCCAAAATTTCGGCCAGTTGGGAAGGGTCATCAGAACTCCCTGGGCTGGAAGTTGGAAGTTCCTCCGTCAGTTTTCTGATACTGGGATCAGGGGAGCAGATGGTACAATCGGGGCTGGGATCGGGGGAGCAGATGGAACAATGTTGTCTGGGACTTTCCCAGCATCCATGCTGCTACCGCTTTCACAGTTATCCCACAATCTCTGTAAGAAAAATGTGGGCATCCCATCTAATTGGCCTGGTGTAAAATCTATTCCTCGCAGGAGACCCCATAAGCGCTTCCGCTCTTGCTCTGATTTATCAGGGGGTCCTCTTATAACAGCTTGATTAATTTCAACAGGGAATTTTCAAACATTTTGTCCCTTATTATGATTTCCCTTTGGTGTCCTGACCTGTCCTTCCCTGTTCCTGTGTTGGGCTGTCATATCATGGGTGTCTCCCATTTCTTGCTGTTTTCACTGGTTTTCTACTGCCTTCTCCCAAGCATCCATGATCCATGTATTTCACAGAATCCCACTTCTGACACCAATTAATGTCACAACCTAAAAGGATTACCCAGTCTGTGGGCGTATAGAGATCGTGACAATGGGTTTGCAGGATTCCGTAATACACAAGGACACAGAGGCTTTTATCCTCTAAATTTCTCTACTTTATTACAGATTACCACAAATACCACACAAATCACCGCTAGCAAATATAATACCGCAAAAATCACCACTAGCAGATATATCTATGATTAATAAAGCAAATATATATAAAAAGCGATTACAAATTACTGTCAGCAATCAATAGTATAGTATCAATCAATATTATAGCGACAACCAATAACAGCAACAACCAAGTAGATATATACTGTTACAGGTTACTACAAATTTATCATTAGTGAAGCAAACTTATCAACAATATAACAGCAGATATATTTATGATAGATTACTTATATGGATATATAATAATGGTAATCAAGCGCATTAAACAGATTCCAGAAGGAAGCCAAACCATCCCAGAGGGGTGGACAAACCAATACCAGAGGGGGACCCAACCATCCCAAAGGTGGGATGCAATAGATCACTCTGTGAACAGAAATTTGAACACTAGAGAATTGGGTCCAAAGACTGAGATGTCAGAGGAAATTTACATTGATACATTGATTTTTAAAAGACTTTACAGAACTAAGGAAAACAGCAATATCATGGCTTATTGAGCTTTGTTGGTAAAGCAATGACTGTTCAGGTATTTATTCACTTTTAACAGTAGTATGTTTGATATCTGACTGGGCTGATGAACACTTTTTGCAGTACTTAACTTCATTGCTGGGAGATTAGGCTCCTGTAAGCAGTTGTCTAGGGCTAAAAAAGTGAGTAATATGTGAGACTGAGAGGTTTTTTTAGACTTTCTTCTATTCCCAGTATGAAAAGAGCACAACAGATCATTGTGGACAGCAAGGACAAATTTATGAAATATAATAAAATTCAGTGGATGGAGCCCTAATATATGTGAAATACCATTAGAAAATGAAGAATTATTACTTAAGGCCTTCCCAAACTATATTTCAGTTTCTCTAAAACTGAAGTATCATGCAAACTATCTGTACAAACACAAATACTGAAAAAATAAACCTTGCCATCTCTCAGACTTTTGTATATAATATAAAACATTAATCCTATTGAATTCAATAATAAAGCCCATGTAGACTCATGTGGAAGCAGACTGGCTCCTTGTTACTGCTAATTTCCCTGACTTGATTTTACTAAACTATTACAAGGCTATGTTTTGGCAGAAGGTGATGAGCAGTTGTCTGTCACACTTCAAGTAAAGCTTACCTTTCAGATATATATAAAAAAAATGAAAATGTATAACTGAAAAACATACATATAAGCCTCTGTTCAGAGCATAAATTCTGCATTTTTTCCGTAGATTGACAGCTTGTGGCAATATACAGAAGGGAAGCAAAAAAATACACATTTATAGATAGACAGAAGTTTCATTTTCCTAGAAGCTTGGCTTGTAGGAAAACTTGAAGTCAAGCTTGAGGTTATAAACAAAATATATATTGAAGAAGAGTTGTTTTGATATGGTAAAAGACTTCATCTGTCATTAAAGGAAATAGTGTACTTATTGACTGTGGGACATCTTACAGACAGTAGTGGAGCAGACTGAGTAACATAATGTTCCTAAAATGAATATCCTCAGTAATGTTCATGCTACTGTGTCATAATGAAATGTTATGGAGACAGTGTCTTCATTCTTCCAAAACATCAGAGATGATAAACTACTACTAGAGGGGAAAAAGGCCAGGGTTTGGTTCATACCAACAAGTATCACTCCAACAAAAATATTTTTAAGATGAGCCCTTTGAAAGAAGAAGGGTCTGACTGTTTAATGTGAGTATGGTTATGGTTAGGTGCAGACTATCTTGATTTTGATGTATGATCTGCAGAATTGGAAACATGAATGACATTGTTAATTTTCACCTAAAATTTCCACTTTTAATCAGCCCAGAAAGAGATTGTGAAATATAAATTTTCCACCAGAAGCTTTGCACATTAGCAACAGTGCTCCTTTTTGATTTAAGCCCTAGCACTACTGGCATTGAAATTGTCACTGTCAGGTTCCTATTGCAGGAAGCAGTAGCGTTTATGGTTCAGAAAATGCCTTTAAATATAAAATCAATTTAAATATCAGTGTTTGGAAACATAACATGTGCTAATCAAGAAAAAAACAGCAAAGAAAACTAATGAAATTCTCAGAGAATCATTTTACTTTTGGATGATGTTTTTACCAAGAGGGTCTTGAGAAGAGTCATAATCTCCATACAAGCCACTACGGAGTTCTTCAGGGACTCAGTACACACAATTTTCAGGAATTTTGCATTTCCAGAAGAATATATAGCAGCCACTATAGACCTGATAATCCACTACAAGCTTTCCCCACTCATCTATCATGAAAATTATTGGGATGTTACAATTTCAGAACTGAAACTTGTCTGGAAAAAACCAGAAAACTGAAAGGCTGAAAGAAGTACCCTTTCATCCAACAAATCTACATCAGATCGGGGAGGGGGGGCTAAGAAAAGGTATTGAAACTGTAATTAACAAATGGATTTATATTCCTTCAAGAAAGCAACAATTTAAAATAGCCTTTCTTAATTAAAATTTCACTTGAAAAACAGTGTTGTATCAATCCTCCTTGACATTTATAACAATGACAATACATTCTCATCTGTTTTCCTATATAATATTGCTTAAATGGCATAATAAATGCTGTCATATGCCATTTCTGTATACTAACAGGAAAGTGCAGTCCTTTGTTCTGTACATGGCTGCATTTGCACATTATAGAACTATGAAATATTTACAAAGGGAAGGTTTAATCAACACAGCTTTAAAATTTGCACTCCTGTCTTCTTGGACTTATATAATCTTGATTTAATGAAGTAAAAGGAGAGAGAATGTTGACATATAAAAAAATATTTCATTTCCCCTTTATTGTACATACAGAGAGTATTAAAGTAGAATTTGATGATGATCCATGCAGTAATTAATTATTACACTTTTTATGCTCAGGCTATTATTTGAGTTGTCTCATTTGCAAAACAGAAACCAGCTATTAAGAAAAAAAAAGAAAGAAATGAGATGCATTCAATATAAAATAATTTTTTTTGCTTAACTAGTGCTGATTATAAATCATTCTAAGGGCTAAAAAAAAAATGCACTTAATTTACCAGAGTTTCTTATAGACTGTGAAAGAAAAAGAAATCATGATATATCAAAACAACATGAAGTCTATAAATAAGGGAGCATATACATATGAATATATGGTCTCATCTTGTTGCTTGGATACTTAGGCTCATAAATCAAATTTGCATAAATTATGGTTACACAAACATATTTCAGACCAATTCCACAGCAGGATAAGAATATGCCTATTGCTATTCATTAAGCTCTCACTTCACCCATGCAAGAATGGCTAACTTCCTACTTTACTCATGAATGCAGCTGGGTGAGATATTCACAGCATATCATTTATTTGATAAATCTAAGGAGCATGACTTTGTTTATGAATTTTCTGCAAAGAGACCTAGATTTTTTTCCAAATGAATTTCTCCATTATCGAGAATTGTTTAACATTATTTGGAAACATCTTTCAGTGTCTGTTGTTTGCCAGCTATTAGCTTTCAACATGCATTTTTACTATTTGCTCATTCCCACTCATTATTTATGGAGTATAATAACTTATGATTTAATGAACAGCCATATTTCTGCTCTTTGATAACATAAATGAAACTGATAAACTAGAAGAAGGGAATCAAAGCAATTCAAGGTGGTCTTGTAAACGCTTACTAATTCTTATCATTTGCAATCATTAATTTGGTGCCTATTATTAAGGAGACAGGAAAACTTCCCACATTTTTTCCAGTTCTTACTGACAATTAAAATTGATAATAGATAAAATTTAGAAGCAGATGTGAGTAACATGTTCAATTTAATTCACTCTACGAACATTGATGGCTTACAACTGTAGTATCTATCGTATAAGCCTATCTTAGTTTGAAGCTACCAGATGATAGGTTAGAATAGGGTTTTTTGGAAACTGGGGACAGGCCTTCTCATGGGCTGGAAATGTACCTGTTGGGACATTTATTCTGAGGGCTCCTGGGAGTGAAAGAGGCATGCAGCCAGAAGGAAGTAATGGGGGCAAGTGAGGGGTATAATTTCAAAGCTCTGCTTGGGAAACAAGATATTAGGTGCTCATGATTTCTGAGGATCACACTATTGCCTGACAGATATTAACTGATGTAAATGTTTCCTCTCCTGGGTTCTCCCTTAGACATGACAGCAGAGCTGTTGTCAGCTATGAGCTCTGTCGTGGTTTAACCCCAGCCAGCAACTAAGCACCACGCAGCTGCTCCCTCACTCCTTCCGGCTCCCAGTGGGATGGGGAGAAGAATTGGGAAAAAAGGTAAAACTCATGGGTTGAGATAAGAACAGTTTAAAAACTAAAGTAAAATATAATACTAAAAATAATACTATTGAAATAATAATAATAATAATAATTGTAATGAAAAGGAATATTAAAAAAAAAAAGAAATAAAACTCAAGGAAAAAAAGTGATGCACAATGCAATTGCTCACCACCCACTGACCAATGCCCGAGCAGTGATCTGCCCCCCCCGGCCAACTCCTCCCTGTTTATATACTGGGCATGATGTTCCATGGTATGGAATATCCCTTTGGCTAGTTCGGGTCAGCTGTCCTGGCCATGCTCCCTCCCAGCTTCTTGCACACCTGCTTGCTGGCAGAGCATGGGAAACTGAAAAGTCCTTGGCTTAAGATAAGCGCTACTTAGCAACAACTAAAACATCAGTGTGTTATCATCAACATTATTCTCACACTAAATCCAAAACGCAGCACTGCACCAGCTACTAGGAAGAAAATTAACTCTGTCCCAGCCGAAACCAGGACAAGCTCCCACCTTTCCTGTCCTGTCCATTGCCCACCTGTATGTGTCCTCCACCACCTCTTCCAGCTGCATCCCACTCTTCATGTTTAGCAGCTATCAACAGCTCTCCTCTCTCCCCTACCAGGAAAATTTCTACAGAAGTGCATCCCTCTATTTTCTCTCCATGTCTGAGATTTTCTGTCTAAGCAGTTCTCAGTACATCATGGAATTTATCCAGGTAAGTAAGTGTCTATTTATAAAAATGTTAGGAATGCCAGACAATGTTGCACATGTTGCTTTAATTTACCCTCCTGCTAGTATGCCCCATGAGTGTTTAATTATATGATATATTACTGTAATATTACATACATATAAAGTAGTAGTCATCAGCCATGAAATTCAGAGCTTACAATGCACCACACTGGGACTCTCCAGCAAAGGCAAAGATATAATCCAATGTATAATGCAGTTAAGTCACATCCTTTACCACTCTTCTCTTCCTGAAGTCCTTTGTCCCCTGCATAACACATCTTCCAAATTTTGCGTTGAGTGAGGCAAGAATACTATATGAATTCTTCACTAAAAAAAAATTTGATTTATTCCCATGGGTAATATGATTTAGGAAAAGGTCTTGTGGGAGAAAAAATATTTTCGAAGTCAGAAAATTCAGAACTGTACCATAATGCAAAAGATGATCAGATTCAGTTGGCACAATCAACCTTAAATTGGGCATTTTCTAATTTTTTAAACATTTATTTCTGCAACCTGCCCTTATTTAACTTCGAGGTTTTTTGTACAATAATATAAAACATGCTAAAATGTGTGCCATCAAAAGTTATTAAAAAAGTAAGAAAGAGCATTTGTGGTGTGGGAGGCCATGGAGTTTCTAAACTTTAATGTTCTTTCAGAATGGGATCAGCAAGTCACAATATCACTCAAAAGAAAGTTGTTCCTGTTCTCTTTCTCATATCTTTGTTGTTTTATATTGTATTTCAAGAAAAACAGCCAATGCCTAAGTACATGTGTGGGCTATTTCTCACTGCATAGTAACAGTTGCATTTTATTGTAGAACACCTGCAGTAAGGCTCTATTGCCAAGCACTTGGGACATACTGTGAACTAAAGGTACAACATGAAGTTGTGCTGAAAGGTAAGGAATTAATTAATTCACTTTTGAAAGCCCTGTTTAATAGATTTTTTGGTATCATTGGCTACCTAGAAAAGGAATAGAAGGAATGTTATAGGTCTAGAATAAGATATTTTATTAGAATGGCAAGGGAAACTGCACAATGTAACACAACAGAACCACAGATTATTCTTAGTCCATAAAAACTATGCATACGTGGAGATCTCTGCACAGACACATTCTTTCTGGCTGCACAAAGGAAGATGAAGGTAAAGGTAAGAGGATATTGATTACCCCAGCATTACTGTGGCATCCCTTTACAGGCCCAAATGGGGTCAGAAGCTTGCAAAAACATGGCACTGCAGGTTCTCTGTAATGCACCAAATCTGCAGGAAAGCTCTACAAAATAGTCCATAAGTTTCTCTACATAACAGAAAAATCCTTAAGGTTTTCACATATATGATCACTGGAGACAGTTCCCTGTTTCTTCAAATCCGCATCAGGAAGCCAAGACTAGGCTGTGAAAATAAAACCATGGGCAGTCTCTAGACCTTAGAAGAGTGAAATATTATTAGGGACAATACTGTGAAATAACAATAGATCAGCATTCATTAAGTTTATATCAATTTGGTTTTAAGACATCTCAAAAATCTATTTCTATTTTGTGTTTGATTAGTTGTGATACATAGAAAGTTGTTTTGAAAGAAGATGAATAAACTAGATTTGGAGGTAGCAATACTTCTAGTGACTGAATTTACTCTGTAGTCTGAATGTCTTTAATATCCTCATATCAAAGAGCAGGATTCCATTTCTTATACTACAGCTTATCACCAAAACTTTATAATGACATTTTTTCACATGTTCAGTCTGTCTGAAGAGTTGCCTGCTTTAAGAATAAGAATTGAAAGAATAAAAACCGTATTAATATTTTAAAATGTACTACACATAAAAGTTTGAGGAGTCTCTCAGCCAAAAGGTATTACTGTAATGGCTGTAGTTACATTCTAAGAAGCAACCTAGCATATTCTCTCTTGCTGATTTCACCTCTCCTGTTTAATGTAACTTTACATTAAGTATAGCTAGTTCAGAATAAGAAGGTGTGTGTTGCTCGTCATCTTCTTCAAAGAGAAAAAGTGGAAGACAATGTTCTGCTTTTCTAGACCATCCATTAAAGTTCAACTAGAAATTTAAGTTGTTGTGCTGGTTTTGGCTGGGATAGAGTTAATTTTCTTCATAGTAACTGGTATGGGACTATGTTTTGGATTTGTGCTGAAAAGAGTGTTGATAACACAGGGATGTTTTCCTTATTGCTGAGCAGTGCTTACACAGAGTCAAGGCCTTTTCTGCTTCTCCCACCACCCCACCAGCGAGTAGGCTGGGGGTGCACAAGAAGTTGGGAGGGGACACAGCTGTCCCCAACTGACCAAAGGGACATTCCATACCATATGACGTCACGCTCAGCATATAAAGCTGGGGGAAGAAGGAGGAAGGGGGGGACATTTGGAGTGATGGTGTTTTGTCTTCCCAAGTAACCATTACGCATGATGGAGCCCTGCTTTCCTGGAGATGGCTGAACACCTGCCTGCCAATGGGAAGTAGTGAATGAATTCCTTGTTTTGCTTTGCTTGTGTGTGCGGCTTTTGCTTTGTTTATTAAATTGTCTTTATCTCAACCCACAAGTTTTCTCACTTTTACTCTTCTGATTCTCTCCCCCATCCCACTGGAGGGGGAGTGAGCAAGCGGCTGTGTGGTGCTTAGTTGCCAACCAGGGTTAAACCACGACGGTTGTTCTATATTCTTACTTGTGCTCCCTATTTAATGACTCTATGGAAATACATATATGAGTTATTACATACCACTACTTGGACACTACCTGTTATCTGCCCCCTTTCCCAACCCACGCAGCACAAGTAAGCTCACCCAAGCACACAGCATTTGCTATGGTGTGCAAGAACCAGCTGATATTAGCTGTGACATTGATTCTGGCCAGTCCGTGATCACTTCCCAAATTCCTGGGCGACTGGGGTTTCCTATTCGACTTCATTGTGTGATCAGTGCAACCCACTTACTCCATGTAGCATCAGTTGCATGATGTGTACAAGGGACCTTCCCTTTGAACATCCAGCCCAGCACCGGCAGTCAGGGTGCTAATAGGAGCTGTGTTTCAGTACCAACCACTTCTGAGACAGATCAAACTCCTTCATATGCTGCTAATATCACCTTTTCATGTGGAGTATAGCAGGCCTCAGATCCTCTGTATCCCCAACTCCAAAACCCTAGAGGTCTACCTCGGGTCTCCCCGGGTGCTTTCTGCCAGAGACTCCAGGTAAGGCCATTCTCCCCGGCTGTGGTGTAGAGCACATTTTTAACATCTGGTCCTGCCTGGACTGGCCCAAGGGCTACTGCATGAACTATCTCCCGTTTAATCTGTTCAAAGGCTTGTTGTTGCTCAGGGCCCCATTTAAAATCGTTCTTCTTCCGGGTCACTTGATAGAGAGGGCTTACAATCAGACTATAATTTGGAATATGCATTCTCCAAAAACCTACAACACCTAAGAAAGCTTGTGTTTCCTGTTTACTAGTGGGTGGAGACATAGCTGCTATTTTGTTGATCACATCCATTGGGATGTGACGACGTCCGTCTTACCATTTTATTCCTAAAAACTGGATCTCCTGTGCAGGTCCCTTCACCTTACTCTGTTTTATGGCAAAACCAGCTTTCAGAAGGATTTGGATTATTTTCTTCCCTTTCTCAAAAACTTCTGCTGTGTTGCCCCATACGATGATGTCATCAATGTACTGCAGGTGTTCTGGAGCTTCACCTTTTTCCAGTGCATTCTGGATTAGTCCATGGCAAATGGTGGGGCTGTGTTTCCACCCCTGGGGCAGTCGATTCCAGGTGTACTGGACGCCCCTCCAAGTGAAAGCAAACTGTGGCCGGCACTCTGCTGCCAAAGGGATTGAGAAAAATGCATTAGCGATATCAGTTGTGGCATACCACTTGGCTGCTTTTGACTCCAGTTCATATTGAAGTTCCAGCATGTCTGGCACAGCAGCACTCAGCGGTGGTGTGACTTCATTCAGGCCACGATAGTCTACTGTTAGTCTCCATTCTCCATTAGACTTTCACACTGCCCAAATGGGGCTGTTAAAGGGTGAGCGAGTCCTGCTGATCACTCCTTGGCTCTCCAGTCGACGAATCAGCTTATGGATGGGAATCAGGGAGTCTCGGTTGGTGCGATATTGCCGCCGGTGCACCCTTGTGGTAGCGATCGGCACCTGTTGTTCTTCGACCCTCAGCAACCCCACAACAGAAGGGTCCTCAGAGAGTCCGGGCAAGGTGGACAACTGTTCAATTTCCTCTGTCTCCAAGACAGCTATACCAAAGGCCCACCTGTACCCCTTTGGGTCTTTGAAATACCCTCTCCTGAGATAATCTATGCCAAGAATGCATGGAGCCTCTGGGCCAGTCACAATGGGGTGTTTCTGCCACTCATTCCCAGTTAGGCTTATTTCAGCCTCCAATACAGTTAGCTGTTGGGATCTCCCTGTCACCCCAGAAATACAAATGGGTTCTGCCCCTTTATAGCTTGATGGCATTAGAGTACACTGTGCACCGGTGTCTACTAGAGCCTTATACTCCTGTGGATCTGATGTGCCAGGCCATCGAATCCACACAGTCCAGTAAACCCGGTTGTCCCTCTCCTCCGCCTGGCCGGAGGCAGGGCCCCTCTAGTCCCAGTCATAGGATTCTCCACTCACTTGTTGCAAAAATGGATTAGAATTCCTTCTCATAGGATCAGGAGTAAGATCAGCCCTTCCACTCTGTCGGCCACACCTCTCGCAGTGCTCACTGGAGGCTGAAGCAACCATTTTCCTGGAAGAACTCTAATTTGTGGTTGTTTTTCCTTGCAATTCACGGACCCGTGCATCTAGGACCGAGGTAGGTTTTCCATCCCACTTCTTCATATCCTCTCCGTCGTCAAGCAGGTAAAACCACAGGGTACCCCATGGCATATACCTTCTCTCTCCTCTCTCTTGCCCAGAAGAATACCTTCTCCTAATAGCTGAGGTATTGGTCCGTACAGGTGGGCGGCCAAACTTATCCTCAAATCGCTGGAACTCTTGGGACAGTTTCTCAGCTAGCGTGTCTGGCAGTTTCTCCACAGCCGAGATGAGGGAGGAAGAGAGACTTTCTTCGTATTGCCCGAGTTGGCCAGCCAATTCATCTACTGTTGGTCCCTCCTTGTCTTTCCAGTCCATTACTGCCAATGCATTGGCATACGACAATGGTGCACTTCGTACAAACTTCCGCCACATGGGTCGTGTGCAGTGGACTTCATCTGGATCTGTGGGTAACTGCCCATCGTCTGGGTCATAATAAACCATCTCCCGCACGGCTAATTCCCTCAGGTACTGGATACCTTTCTCCATGGTGGTCCACTTGCCTGGGTGACATACAACATCTTCCTTGAAGGGGTACCTTTCCCTCACGCCCGATAGAAGTCGCCTCCAGAGGCTGAGGGCTTGTGTCTTTTTTCCAATCGCCTTGTCAATGCCCCCTTCCCTAGAAAGGGATCCCAGCTGCTTGGCTTCCTTACCCTCTAATTCCAAGCTACTTGCCCCATTATCCCAGCATCGGAGCAGCCAGGTGATAATGTGCTCGCCTGGATGACGGCTGAAGTCTTTTCGCATATCTCGCAGCTCACTCGGGGATAGGGATCGGGTGATTATCTCTGGTTCTGCCTCTTCCTCCTGTTCTCATGATGACCCTGGTTCATCTTCATCCTTCGCTAAGCGAACTGATTCTTTTGTGTATTTCTTCTTCTGTATAGGGGTGATATTGATATTGGCACCGGTTGATTCTCTAGTTCAGCTGCATCATCCATCGCCAAGGTTTGAGTAGCCACACTGCTTGTCGCTGGGGTTTGAGTAGCCGCAGTGCCTGTCGCCAGAGTTTGAGTAGCCGCAGTGCCTGTCGCCAGAGTTTGAGTAGCTGCAGTGCCTGTCACCAGGGTTGGAATAGCTGCAGTCGTGGAAGCTGATCTCTGGGTGGTATTTTTAAATAGTTGTTTAACCCTAGACAAGATCTGAATCACATTCAGGAACAGGCTGATTCCTAGCAGTAGGACCATACTAAGTTCAACATCCCAAGGATATTCAAAATTTACAAACTCCTCCAATGCTATTGTAATTAACCTGGCCGAGAAAGGGAAGATGTGGGAAGATGTCTCCCCAATAGGTTGGCTCCCCAAGGAGAAAAGGTAGAAAGTGCAATTATTAATATTCTCTAGGAGATAGCACCCGAAGTACGGAGATGTCTCCTCCATAGATTGGCTCCCAGAGGAGAAAAAGTAAAAGGTACAATTATTAATAGTCTCCCATAGGCGGCTCCCGAAGTACAGAGGTGACAACAATGCCGAGTACAAACACCCGATTAGTTTCACGGCCTGCACTTCTATCATATCATAAGCCAGTGTTACAAACAACAACAACATGATAACTCTAGCCCGGTTCCCACAGAAGATAAACAGCACAACAGGGAGCATATACTGCAAGTAGGGCATTACATAACGCAACTTCAAGAACCACCACAACACCAACTTTGAGAGCAAAAGAGTCCACATTGTAACCAGTAACTATCAAACCAATACAATGAATACTTATAACAAGTTTGTTTTAACACACTCTGATCAGATCCGTCGTTATCTCAACCCTTCTCGCCCCACGTTGGGCACCAAAAAGGCTGTCATGGTTTAACCCCAGTCAGCAACTAAGCACCACGCAGCTGTTTCCCCCTCCCCCCTCCCAGTGGGGTGAGGAGGAGGAAAGGGGAAAAAAAAAGTAAAACTCGTGGGTTGAGATAAGAACAGTTTAATAACTAAAGTAAAATATAATACTAACAATAGTAATAATGAAATATAATAATAATAATAGTAATGAAAAGGAATATAACAAAAAAAGGAGGGGGGGGAAAGAAAAAAACCCCAGTGATGCACAATGCAATTGCTCACCACCCACTGACCAATGCCCAGTTAGTTCCCGAGCCGCGATCCGCCCCTCCCAGCCAACTCTCCCCTGTTTATATACTGGGCATGATGTTCCATGGTATGGAATACCCCTTTGGCTAGTTCAGGTCAGCTGCCCCGGCTATGCTCCCTCCCAGCTTCTTGCACACCTGCTTGCTGGCAGAGCAAGGGAAACTGAAAAGTCCTTGGCTGAAGATAAGTGCTACTTAGCAACAACTAAAACATCAGAGTGTTATCAACATCATTCTCACACTAAATCCAAAACACAGCACTGTACCAGCCGAAACCAGGACACTAGCCAATGGTGCGAGTGCTCATTCTTCCTCCTCCATCACAGTGTAGGCGTCTCTTGTATCATACCAAAAGCCCCAGCAGTCTGGCTGCTGTTGAATCCACTTCAAAAGCTTTTTGGGTAAGCTGACGTATTTATACCTTCCAGCTTGGAAGTTTGGTCTATACCATTTCCATAAGTTAGCGGATTCTGAAGACACTGCCAGGCAGTTAATATACAGGGATGATGGCTGCAGGAGACAGCAAGCTGCAGGTGACAATGGCTGCAGAATGACCCTTATCTCTTCCTGTCCATCATATCCTACCTATGTGTTGCTCTTGCTTTGACCTAATGGCACTACTCCCAGCATACATCAGGCCTTAGCATGAACTGTGTGTTAGGCCAAAACCTGAGTGGGATTCGAGTAAACAGCCACATTTGTAAACAATAAATTCAGTTAAGAAATAACGTTTTGGATTCTGCTCTCTTTGACTCATCTAGTGAATCTGAGTCCACTCTAGTGTCTTTCCAGACTGGGGAAATCTGAATTTATTCAGTTCTATGAATCATTGCTAGCTTTCCTCACTTCACTCCAGTGACCCAATTTCAATTCTTCGGATCTGAACCAATCAAAAAACAAGGTGAGATAAAGGGTGGAGGGTTTTTCTGATGCACTGCCTCACTGTGGAGCAGGTTTAATCATCTAGAGCCTGACAAAAAACTTAAGAAAGCTGAAGCAATGGCCAATTATTTAAAGAAGAACACTGAATACAGTACGAACACCTTTCTTTAACAGCCTATTCCAAAAACAAGCAATGTATTCCAGGCAAACTGATCACATTTTCTATCATTTTCATGTAGTATAAATGATGTCCTTATTTTGAATGAGAACAAATTATAAATTGAGTTACATAAAGCATTCTTTTTAACATGAGTTTCTATAATGACTGTTACCATGCATCCTTTGACACAGTACATTGGGACAATTGCTACTCCATACTTCAACTTGCCAAATAGGAGTTACTTGGGTACTCAGTTATCATCTGAAACATGTTCCTAACTCACGGTGTCTTCATTGGTGTAATAACACCTTGACTGATATATACATAGGGTGTCCTTTCTGTATTGCTTCACCACTGTCCTGGTTTCAGCTGGGATAGAGTTATTTCTCTTCCTAGTAGCTGGTACAGTGCTGTGTTTTGGATTTAGTAGGAAAATAATGTTGATGATAACACTCTGATGTTTTAGTTGTTGCTAAGTAGCACTTATCTTAAGCCAAGGATTTTTCAGTTTCCCATGCTCTGCCAGCAAGCAGGTCTACAAGAAGCTGGGAGGGAGCATAGCCAGGGCAGCTGACCTGAACTAGCCAAAGGGGTATTCCATACCATAGAATTTCATGCCCAGTATATAAACAGGGGGGAGTTGGCCGGGAGGGGCGGATTGCTGCTCTGGCATCGGTCAGCGGGTGGTGAGCAATTGCATTGTGCATCACTTGTCTTTTCTTGGGTGTTATTTCCTTTTTTTTGTTATATTCCTTTTCATTACAATTATTATTATTATTTTTATATTATTATTATTCTTAGTTAGTAGTCTATTTTATTTTACTTCAGTTATTAAACTGTTCTAATCTCAACCTATGAGTTTTACTTTTTTTTTCCCTCCTCCTCCTCACCCCACTGGGAGGGGGGAGGGGGAAGTGGCTGCGTGGTGCTTATTTGCTGGCTGGGGTTAAACCACAACAACCACTATTTAGCTTGTGTACCATCGCCCTCAGAACAGGGTACAACTTTGCTTTCTTTGCCTGATGGAGGGACCATCTGGACAAAGTCTAAATATCACACCCTTGTAGCAGGCTGTGAAGCAGAAAGATTTTTTTCTCCTCACCTTCTCTTTGCTCAAAAAGTTCCTCAAAAGCATAACTAGTCAACAGCATCCATCAAATGTTAGGGTTTTTTTGAGAAAATAGTTTGTGGAAATGTTTTATTTTAGTCAGCATTTTCTGGAGCTTTTTATTCCCATGAAACCATAGAAAATAAAAAAAAATTGCTCAGGTTTTGTGTGTTGAGAAAACTGGTTTTGTTTTTTGGCTTTTGGTATTTGAGTTTTAAAACAGAAACATTTCAGCAGAAAATATTTTGCAAACAGTAAAACTTTTCAGCTTTACTTTTTGTGAAAAACAAATTTCACAGAAAGAATGAAGATTTTTTTGACTGGCAATTCTTAGCGTTGATCTTCCCCTGCCAGTGTGGAACATATTGTCAGTGAATGATTACACAGAAGAAAATTACTTTCTTTCCTCACTGTAGTAGTCACCAGGCCAGCTTGTCTCAAAGAATGTGAGGAACACCATTTATTTTAGACCCAAATTGATTTAGTCCTCAGCAAGACTGATGAATATGCTGTTGGCAATAGAAACACTGAAACTGAGCTCAAAAAATCATCTTATATGTATTAAAGAAATTCAAGTCTACTGCTGCTTGAAATACATACCTTACTTTGAGGTTCTGTCACATGCAGCACTGGAAATGTTGGACATTCAAGTCTGAATAGTTTGAATGTACTAAGTTATGGCCATCCATTTAAAATCTGATTTATGGCTCATAATGAACAGGAATTGCTGTAACACTGTTCCCATCAGTAAAACTGTCATTTTACCAGCCATTTTACGACATGGCTCTGTCAGGTCACATCACAGCCCTGTCACTTCAGGTCTTCCCATTCAAATTAATATTTTACTGCAGCTCAGTCCATTAGCAGTGATATTGCCCCACCAATCATATGCACCTAAGAACTAGTCAGCCAATATGTGTAATTAAGTAATTAGATATAACTGGATTATTTGCCAAGAATCACATTTAAAGCCCCGAATAACTACAGGCTGGGTTCAAGAACCTAAAAAGAAATGCACACTGTATACTTATCATTTGGTTTTCCCCACAAAAGCACATGTGTAAAGACAGGGTAAAACCTTGGCTCTGCATCCTCAACACACTGAGCAGTGCAACTAAACAGGAACAGTTAGTGGTTTTTTGCTGATTTGTCACAAATTTTGATCTTGCAGGACAGCAGCATGAAGGGATTTGACTCAGCTTCAGAATGCTCACAGAATGCTCTGGAGTGATGGAAGTAACATGACACTGTTTACTTCAAACATACATGATAGCTAAAACAAGTATGCATATACCATAATAGGATATGTGTGGTCTCAGCTATTTTTTATTCTAAAGCATGCTACAGCCATGTATATGGATTGCAAACCAAAAACTGTGGCCAAGCATTGTTCAAATTTCAAGCATGGTAAGAGCTAGTAAAGGCCTAACCTTCACCGGTGATCGCCTATCATGGGTGATGGACTCAGAACCAGGCATATGCCCACATCTGACCTTACTGCCAGGAAATGTGCCTGGTTAGAGGTTAGTTTTTCCCCCTCTTCCATGCTTGAGGGATATCCTGTGAGCACTGATACATAACTAGCTCTGCAGCAGAAGGTGGAGGCTTGAAGGAACGAGAGGCTGAATTTTGTACCCATCTTCTGCTCTATTCCATGGTGACTTGTTGCCCACTTTCTAGAAGATTTGGTTCCCAGTGGATCTCTACCACATGAATCCAATTCCCACTGCCATCTGCCCACATCATATTGGAGAGAATGGGAACCATAAGAGTTGTCCCATCCTTAGCATAGCAACAACAGCAGCAGTAAGTCTCTGAAGAAGGAAGAGCCCTACCATGCAGCGTGAACCCTTCCACCCAAACTCAGGGCTTCCTAAATAAATGTACGCTGCACTGATCCATTCTGACTACACCTATTGCTGGGTCTCTGTTTCTTGCAGCTCAGTGATACTTTGTCCTGGTTTCGGCTGGGACAGAGTTAACTTTCTTTTTAGTAGCTGGTACAGTGCTGTGTTTTGGATTTAGTGTGAGAATGATGTTGATAACACTCTGATGTTTTAGTTGTTGCTAAGTAGCACTTATCTTAAGCCAAGGACTTTTCAGTTTCCCATGCTCTGCCAGCAAGCAGGTGTGCAAGAAGCTGGGAGGGAGCATAGCCGGGGCAGCTGACCTGAACTAGCCAAAGGGGTATTCCATACCATGGAATGTCATGCCCAGTATATAAACAGGGGGGAGTTGGCCGGGAGGCACGGATCGCGGCTTGGGAACTAACTGGGCATCGGTCAGCGGGTGGTGAGCAATTGCATTGTGCATCACTGGTTTTTTTCCTTTCCCTCCCCCTTCCTTTTTGTGTTGTATTCCTTTTCATTACTATTATTATTATATTTCATTATTACTATTGTTAGTATTATATTTTACTTTAGTTTTTAAACTGTTCTTATCTCAACCCACGAGTTTTACTTTTTTTTTCTTTCCTTTCCTCCTCCTCACCCCACTGGGAGGGGGAGGGGGAAACAGCTGCATGGTGCTGAGTTGCTGGCTGGGGTTAAACCACGACATACTTTTCAGTGCAGATCTCAATTTTCTACATCACTGCTACTTATACATTCTCCATCAGCTCAACAACTAGCACTGATGAGACAGGGTAAATCTTGAACTTTGAGTAGTCCCTGTCAAAAAACAAAGTGTTGGGTAGTGAGTTGAGTGTTTTCAGCATTGTTAATCTCTTCAGCAGGATTTTAGAGGCACACAGCAGGGCTGGAAGAGCAAATGTGGAAGATATTAACAAATTGCTGGTTGCAATGGGAAGATTAATGTATACATTTTAGGATGAACTGAAGTTTCTACTCTGTCTGAACAAAACTTCTAAGTACTTCTGAGCTTCCTAACACCTCTTTTGATACTGGAGAAGGAAAACAAGTCACCTGTACTGGACAGACAGCATGCCACTGTGGACACTTCATCCCACCAAAATCCCCACAGCAACATAGGAAGAGTTAGCAAAGAGAGGAGCCACTGAACTACCTTTATCCAACTCCAGTGTTTCAAATATCATGGGCAACTGGTGGGCTACAGACACTTTTCCTGCATATAGAATAAAATATTAGCCACAAAAGAGTTCCCCAGCAACTGTGTGCTTTAACACAGAGGGCTGGAAATTTCACATTCTACTCACCTAGAGCCCAAACCTAGTGGGCCTTGTGTGGATGGAGTAGATTTCCCCTTTGCAAGGGAAAATAGCTTCCACCCTTAACCACAGACTGAATGGGACAAAAAATAATCTTTTATGATCCTTCCCTCTTGGTATTATTGAAACAATCTGGGCTTTGTGTGATATTCGGACAAAAGAGCCTCACCCAGAGATATGTCTAACATAAGCAAATGTGCCTAAGCTTGAAATAATGTAAGGTAGCTGCCTTATGATAGTCAGTTAATTGGTTTGTTATCCTGAGCTTTGTTTTTGCTGGCTTGGTGTGTCAGACAAATAGTAAAAATGCATGTTCCGCATCTATTCATCCTCTAGTAATCTGCAGTTTAATTATACTGTTCTGTTGTTAGTACCCTCTAATAAGACATAAGTTTAAGAGAATAGGATATGGCAGAGATGAATGAACAAGATACAGCTATGAAGGTTCATAGTGTAGGAAGCCATGGAAAGCAAATGGATGTGTTTCTGAGAGGGTAGCAATAGCCTAAACCTCTCCCAGGAAAATATTGTAATTAAGGCTTAACACATAACATTTATACTGAGAAAGAAAAATGCAAGAGAGAAATAAAAACAGGCAATGTGGCTTGACAAGAGGTAGTTCAAAGTTTAAAGCATATCCTGGTGTGGTGGGTTAACCTTGTCTGGCCGCCAGGTGCCCACCAAGCTGCTCTATCACTCCCTCTCCTCAACAGGACAGGGGGAGAAAATGCAATGAAAAAGCTTGTGGGTCGAGATAAGGACAGGGAGATCACTCACCAATTACCGTCATGGGCAAAACAGAATCAAATTGGGGAAGATTAATTTAGTTACTTGCCAATTAATTGTAACAGAGTAGGATAATGAGAAATAAGAACAAAACTAAAAACACCTTCCCCCCACCCCTCCCTTCTTCTCTTGCTCAACTTCACTCCTGACTCTTCTACCTCCTCCTCCATGAGTGGTACAGGGGGATGGGGGATGCGGTCAGTTCATAATGCTTTGTCTCTGCTGCTCCTTCCACCTCATGCTGTTCCCCTGCTCCAGCATGGGGTCCCTCCCATGGGATACAGTCCTTCACGAACTTCTCCAGCATGGGTCCATTCCACGGAGTGCAGTCCTTCAGGAATGGACTGCTCCAGCGTGGGTCCCTGTGGGGTCACAGGTCCTGCCAGAAAATCTGCTCCTGCATGGGCTCCTCTCCACAGGCTGCAGTTCCTGCCAGGAGCCTGCTCCTGCATGGGGTCTCCACGGGCTGCAGCTTCCTTTGGGGCATATCCACCTCCTCCAGTGTGGGATCCTCCATGGGCTGCAGTGAAAATATCTGGTCCGATGTGGTCCTCCACGGGCTGTTTCACTATGGTCTTCTACATGGGCTGCAGGGGAATCTCTGCTCTGGTGCCTGGAGCACCCCCTCTTCCCCCCCTTCTTCACTGACCTTGGTGTCTGCATAGTTGCTTTTCTCTCACATATTCTCACTCCTCTCTCCCAGCTGCTTTTGCACAGCATTTTTTACCCTTTCTTAAATATGTTATCACAGAGGCGCTACCAGCATCGCTGATTGGCTCAGCTTTGGCCACTACCAAAACCTTGCCACGTAAACCCAATACAGGTATTTCAGGTTTGCTCAGAATGCTCCCATGAGATATATACTCTCATTATCAGCTGATGTTGGGATTTCCTATAACAACATCACTATAATATCTCTGTACACATCAGCCCCTTTTCCCACATGAAGAAAAGGATGCAAAGAATAGCTAGATCTGCAAGCTTTCTCTGCAACGCACATCTCAACCTAAAGCATGTATGCTAAATTGGAACTTTCCTTGGCTCTGATAATGTTATACTTACTTATTTTTGTTTATTTTATTTTATTCTATCACACATTTTAATTGTGCCCAAAGCAAAATCACTTTGTTTTATAAGTCCTGGTAGTTTCAGGGACCTGTTTTGCAGTATATTCACAAAAATAGTGTCACTGGCACAAGTGATGGAGCAGTAAACTGAGTTTTGGGAGCGGGAACAAGTGGCCATGAACCAGGAAGGGCAGGAACTGGTTTTCCTGCTGAAGAAAACACAACAGGGAAGTATACTCTTACAGGTTAGTGTTGGAATTCACTCATGAAAACTAAGGACACTCCCAGAAAGAGTGGAACAAAACAAGACGTTTATTAGATATTCTAAATTTGACTGCTTATTAGTGTTCCAAGAAATCAATGACTACTGAAAAGGCTGAGGAGCAAGAACTGTTTCTACAGCACTGTTCTAGGAGAGTGAGAATGAATGTTGAATTGGGCCAGATGATATACTTCGTTCTCCTCTGCACGTAGTGGTAAATTTATAAGAAAATAATGAAACTTGACATGACTGTCTCTCAAGGGGAAAAAACCCCACCCCTCATTTGAGGAGGTCAGCTGTTGAATTACACTTTGATAATAAGAAGTAAGAGTGGATGGAGAGAGTACTGCCACTGTGCAGTGCTTTCTAGAACTGAACTTAATGCCATAAAGGCCTAAATAGGCTATTTCATAGAATCATAGAATCATTTAGGTTGGAAAAGACCCTTAAGATCATCGAGCCCAACCGTTAACCTAACACTGCCAAGTCCACCACTAAACCATGTCCCTAAGCGCCACATCTACACGGTCTTTTAAATACCTCCAGGGATGGTGACTCAACCACTTCCCTGGGCAGCCTGTTCCAATGCTTGACAATCCTTTCGGTGAAGAAATTTTTCCTAATATCCAATCTAAACCTCCCCTGGTGCAACTTGAGGCCTTTTCCTCTCGTCCTATCACTTGTTACTTGGGAGAAGAGACCGACACCCACCTTGCTACAACCTCCTTTCAGGTAGTTGTAGAGAGCGAGAAGGTCTCCCCTGAGCCTCCTTTTCTCCAGACTAAACAACCCTAGTTCCCTCAGCCGCTCCTCATTTCAGTGCTAGCTTGTCAGAAACATTCTCAGGTCTGACAGAGACTTCACTGGCAAAAAGAGACCTTTTGGGCATGCTCAGAAAGTGCTCAACAATATCCAGAGAGGGAAAACATCAGTTTAGGTAGCTGATAGGACTCACTTCAGTGCTGGATTCTAAGCAGCCCAATGGAGTTGGGAGACACAAAACTTGTATCCATACCTACTTACACAGCCATAGGCATCTAGCAACTGGAAGATCTCAGTGTGACTCACAAGCTGGCTTCATGACTTAAAAAGAAAATTAGGGAGAAGCATACATCACTGCTTTAAGACATTACTACCATTACTTGCAATGCTCTCTCCATTTGGCAGGGTGGCAAGTAGTGTATGTGACACTACAAAACCTTTAGGAACTTAATATTTCTCTATCCCTTTGACAAATTTGGCTGAAACTGGCCATTGGCTTAAAAAAATATCAACAACAGACAAGAAGCCAAATCATTTAAGTCTCGCATATTTAGAAAACTAAGCAGAAAATAATGCCTCATATTAGTTTAGCTTCAACATGGAGCTTCTCTATTCTGTTCTTCCAGTCTGTTAGACTGAACACTTTCTTATCAAATTTCTGTTCTCCATGTTTTTCCTTAAGGAGCCAAAAAGGCTGAGTTTCTCAAGTCCTTCACTAAATAGGTAAGCTTTTCCTTCTTAATCACTCCAGGATCAAGTTTCACCCTTGTTTTCTGTAGCTAAGTTGACAGACTGGAATACTTCAGCTACTGCATGCTGCAGGTCAGTGGTTTAGCTCAAATTCCCCATAAGAGGCTGTCGTGGTTTAACCCCAGCCAGCAACTAAGTACCACGCAGCTGCTCGCTCACTCCTCCCTGCTCCCAGTGGGATGGGGAGGAGGATCGGGAAACAAAAAGTAAAACTCATGGGTTGAGATAAGAACAGTTTAATAACTATAATATAAAATAATAATAAAAATAAAATATAATAATAATAATAATAGTAATGAAAAGGAAGATAACAAAAAGAAAAAGAAATAAAACCCAAGAAAAGACAAGTGATGCACAATGCAATTGCTCACCACCCGCTGACTGATGCCCGAGCAGCGATCACCTCTGCAAACTGGCTCAATTCACCTTCTCCTTCTGCAGTTTCTGCAACTTGTCGTATAGGACTCCATACAGCTGCCTTCCACCTCTGATGTTTTCCCACAATGTGACAGGACCCATCAGTGAACAGGGCATATTGCCTCTCATTTTCTGGCAGTTTATTATACAGTGGGGCCTCTTCAGCACCTGTCACCTCCTCCTCTGGTGATATTCCAACATCTTTGCCTTCTGGCCAGTCTGTGATCACTTCCAGAATTCCTGGGCGACTGGGGTTTCCTATTCGACTTCATTGTGTGATCAGTGCAACCCACTTACTCCATGTAGCATCAGTTGCATGATGTGTACAAGGGACCTTCCCTTTGAACATCCAGCCCAGCACCAGCAGTCGGGGTGCTAATAGGAGCTGTGTTTCAGTACCAACCACTTCTGAAGCAGCTCAGACTCCTTCATATGCTGCTAATATCTCCTTTTCATGTGGAGTATAGCGGGCCTCGGATCCTTGATATCCCCGACTCCAAAACCCTAGAGGTCGACCTCGGGTCTCCCCAGGTGCTTTCTGCCAGAGACTCCAGGTAGGGCCATTCTCCCCGGCTGCGGTGTAGAGCACATTTTTAACATCTTGTGCTGCCCGGATGTCGTGGTTTAGGCCTAGCTGGCAACAAAGCACCACACAGTCGCTCGCTCACTCCTCCCCCCTCAGTGGGATGGGGAGGAGAAAATACAAAGAAAGGCTCATGAGTCGTGACAAGGACAAGGAGGGATCACTCAACAATTATGGTCACAGGCAAAACAGACTCGACTTGGGGGAAAAACAAATCAATTTAATTTGTTACCACTCAAATCAGAGTAGGATAATAAGAAATAGAATCATATCTTAAAAGCACACCTTCCCCCCACCCCTCCCTTCTTCCTGGGCTCAGCTTTGCTCCCAATTCCTCTACCTCCTCCCCCCGCAGCAGCGCAGGGGGGCAGGAATGGGGGTTGAGGTCAGTTTGTCACATGTTGCTTCTGCCACTCCTTCCTCCTCAGGGGGAGGACTCCTCACACTCTTCCCCTGCTCCAGCATGGGGTCCCTCCCACAGGAGACAGTCCTCCACGAACTTCTCCAACATGAGTCCTTCCCACGGGCTGCAGTTCTTCACGAACTGCTCCAGCATGGGCTTTCCACAGAGTCACGGCCTTTTCTGGGCCCAGCCACCTGCTCCAGCATGCGGTCCTCCATGGGCTGCAGGGGAATCTCTGCTCCACCGTTAAACTTCCATGGGCTGCAGGGGGACAGTCGGTCGTCTCACCACGGGCTGCAGGTGAATCTCTGCTCCGGCACACCTCCTCCCTCTCCTTCTTCACTGACCTTGGTGTCTGCATGGTTGCTTCTCTCACATCCCACTCCTCTCTTCGCTGTAGATCTTCTTCTTCTTTTCAGCACTCTTTTCCCTTCTTAAATATGCTATCACAGAGGTGCTACCACCGTCACTGATTGGCTCGGCCTTGGAGAGAGGCGGGTCCAACTTGGAGCCAGGGAAGCTTCTAGCAGCTTCTCACAGAAGCCACCCCTGTAGCCCCTCCCCCACTACACAAACCCCCGCCACACAAACCCAACACACCAGACTGGCTCAAGGGCTACTGCATAAACTATCTCCCGTTTAATTTGTTCAAAGGCTTGTTGCTGGTCAGGGCCCCATTTAAAATCATTCTTCTTCTGGGTCACTTGATAGAGAGGGCCTACAATCAGACTCTAATTTGGAATATGCATTCTCCAAAAACCCACAATGCCTAAGAAAGCTTGTGTTTCCTTTTTATTAGTCGCTGGAGACATAGCTGCTATTTTGTTGATCACATCCATTGGGATATGACGACCTCCATCTTGCCATTTTATTCCTTATAAACTGAATCTCCTGTGCGGGTCCCTTCACCTTACTTTGTTTTATGGCAAAACCGGCTTTCAGAAGGATTTGGATTATTTTCTCCCCTTTCTCAAAAACTTCTTCTGCTGTGTTGCCCCATACGATGATGTCATCAATGTATTGCAGGTGTTCTGGAGCTTCACCTTTTTCCAGTGCATTCTGGATTAGTCCATGGCAAATGGTGGGGCTGTGTTTCTACCCCTGGGGCAGTCGATTCCAGGTGTACTGGATGCCCCTCCAAGTGAAAGCAAACTGTGGCCAGCACTCTGCTGCCAAAGGGATTGAGAAAAATGCTTTAGCAATATCAGTTGTGGCATACCACTTGGCTGCCTTTGACTCCAGTTCATATTGAAGTTCTAGCATGTCTGGCACGGCAGCACTCAGAGGCAACATGACTTCATTCAGGCCATGATAGTCTACTGTTAGTCTCCATTCTCCATTAGAATTTCGCACTGGCCAAATGGGGCTGTTAAAGGGTGAGCAAGTCCTGCTGATCACTCCTTGGCTCTCCAGTCGACGAATCAGCATATGGATGGGAATCAGGGAGTCTCGGTTGGTGCGATATTGCCGCCGGTGCACCCTTGTGGTAGCGATCAGCACCTGTTGTTCTTCGACCCTCAGCAACCCCACAACAGAAGGGTCCTCAGAGAGTCTGGGCAAGCTGGACAACTGTTCAGTTCCCTCTGTCTCCAAGGCAGCTATACTAAAAGCCCACCGATACCCCTTTGGGTCTTTAAAATACCCTCTCCTGAGTGGGTGTTTTTGCCACTCATTCCCAGTTAGGCTTATTTCAGCCTCCAATACAGCTAGCTGTTGGGATCCCCCTGTCACCCCAGAAATACAAATGGGTTCTGCCCATTTATAGCTTGATGGCATTAGGGTACACTGTGCACCGGTGTCCACTAGAGCCTTATACTCCTGTGGGTCTGATGTGCCAGGCCATCGAATCCACACAGTCCAGTAAACTCGGATGTCCCTCTCCTCTGCCTGGCTGGAGGCAGGGCCCCTCTCATCCTGGTCAGAGTATTCGTTACTCACTTCTTGTAAAAATGACTTAGAAGTCCCTTCAAGACGATCAGAAGTGAGATCAGCCCTTCTACTCTGTCTGGAAGCTGGAGCAGCATTTTTCCTGGAAGAATCTCCCTTTTGTGGTTGTTTTTCCTCACAACTCACGTACCTGTGCATCTAGGGTCGAGGTAGGTTTTCCATCCCACTTCATCATGTCCTCTCCGTGGTCATGCAGGTAAAACCACAGGGTACCCTGTGGTGTGTACTTTCTATATTCTCTCTCTGGAGTAGGGGAACGCTTACTCCTAATAGCTGAGATATTGGTTTGTACAGGTGGGA
>NW_026114213.1:730829-789147 GCF_018139145.2 Gymnogyps californianus | reverse complement strand
TGTTTTAAGATTTGGTTTATTTCTCATTATCCTGCTCCAGTTTTTGACTAGTAATAAATTAAACTAATTTTTCCCCAAGTCGAGTCTGTTTTGCCCGTGACGGTAATTGCTGAGTGATCTCCCTGTCCTTATCTCGACCCACGAGCCTTTCGTTATATTTTCTCTCCCCTGTCCAGTTGAGGAGGGGGAGTGATAGAGCGGCTTTGGTGGGCACCTGGCATCCAGCCAGGGTCAACCCACCACAAGCCTTTAAATTGATAATCTACATTAATGCAGGTCATAAAAAGAATGTGTTTTTTCTCCCACTAAAAGCAAAGTCCAATCAATATCTCTATTTAGAAAACCTATCTACTGCTTAAGTACCAATAAATAATGAGTAGCAGCATACATTTATTTTAAATATTAATATGTAAAAGTGTGAGGAGTTCAGTGTCAACCGAACAGTGTAACCGTTACAGTATACCTGTTAGATGTATTATTCTGTGCATATTTGCAGCATGGCTGAAGTTTTCTCTGAACTCTGTACTCCTGTCTAGGCGGTATAGATGTATACAGATATATGGAGGAAATGTATCCATCGAGAAAATGAGTTTTGTTGAAATACCTATATTAGCACACAGGGTTTCACATATATTTGTATTACAACTACTATCAATTAGGACTGCAATCCCAATGTACTAGATACTAAACAGAATTACAGAAAAAAAAGAAATCCACTCCTAAACTATTGATTGCTGTCTATCCACATGGATTATAAAGTAGATCTGGTATTAACTTATGAAAAGACACAACAGATGAACAAAGCAGACAAATGGGGCAATGAAGACAAAAATGGAATGTAAGAGACATTAAGCAAATTGTAATAACTAGTATCTAGAGTTTATAACATAGAATTCAAATAATAAATAGAACTCAGTTCAATGCTTGAACCAGAAATCATAAAGGTATAAAGAAAAAGAATAACTGGGTACTTTTGCAGCAGAAATCCAGAATTAAAACTGTAATTAATTTTTACTTTATCTGATATAGGGCACAGTAAATTTGTGAATGATCTGAGGTTAAAAACAAATTACTTCTTTATGAATCTTGAAGAGATCTCTCTCTAATGAAACCTCAAAGTGGGTGCAAAACCCAATATTTTGTTTTTGCTGGTCTATTTTTTCATTAACTAGCACAAATGACCAAACCAGCAACACGATCATTTTGAAAAGAGTGCAAGAAGCTGATATTTGGTGCTGCAAGAAGCTGATATTTGGTGCTATGAGGCCAAAGAAATAGAGGTTTGCTGAACTAATTTTAGGATATCAGGTTGATTAAAAAGGAGATTTCATTAAAAGAATTTTGAACTGAATAGAGAAACGTAAGCATAAGTACCAATATACAAGATATACTAGAGAATTTTACCTAATTATTGTTGTTTACAACACTATCACCTTAAGGTCACCTACGAGGAGTCTAGCAGAAAATTTATGAGGATGGATATAATAACCATTAATGTCTGAGATATCTAGCACGTTAGTATTTTGCAGCTGTTTAAAATAATGTAAGCCTAGACTCTAAAATATAGCTCTGTGTTTGTGCAAAGATAGGCTAATGTTATTTTCTGGAAAAAAATAAGTCTTATTTAACAAAGAACATGCTAATAAACAGACAAAAGTGCTCTGATCATGAGTTCTGATTACAATCTTGAACTCAGAATTTATGTTATAAACAAATTCAGCAATTGAGATTAAAAATTTAGTTTCTGTGAAATGCATTCATGTGAATGAGCATAAGGATCAGACTTTTAAGTCTTAGAGTACTCTGTTACTTAAAATGAAAGTAAAGCAAATGACCTCATGTCATGGTTTAACCCCAGCCAGCAACTCAGCACCACACAGCTGCTTCCCCCTCCCAGTGGGGTGGGGAGGAGGAGGAAAAAAAAAAAGGTAAAACTCATGGGTTGAGATAAGAACAGTTTAATAACTAAAGTAAAATATAATACACTACTAACTAATAATAATAATATAATAATAATTGTAATGAAAAGGAATACAACAAAAAAAAAGAAATAACACCCAAGAAAAGACAAGCGATGCACAATGCAATTGCTCACCACCCACTGACCAATGCCTGAGCCATGATCCACCCCTCCCAGCCAACTCCCCCCTGTTTATATACTGGGCATGACGTTCCATGGTATGGAATGCCCCTTTGGCTAGTTCAGGTCAGCTGCCCCGGCTCTGCTCCCTCCCAGCTTCTTGCACACCTGCTTGCTGGCAGAGCATGGGAGACTGAAAAAATCCTTGGCTTAAGATAAGCGCTCCTTAGCAACAACTAAGACATCAGCGTGTTATCAACATTATTCTCATACTAAATCCAAAACCCGGCACTGTACCAGCTACTAAGAAGAGAGTTAACTCTGTCCCAGCCAAAACCAGGACACCTCAAAAAGTAGATTTGAGAGTAATCAATTTATTAGAAATTGCAACCATGTGGGAGTTCCCCAATCACTTGTCTGAAAAAATAATAAATCACGCTTTTTGAAAGCTATCTGGCAAAATAAATGAAATTTATCACTTGTGTAAATGCACCAATATTTAGTGATTTGTATGATGCACAAAATTTCAGACCAACAGTTAGATTAGTTTCTGAGAACTGATTTTAGGGACTGATGGAAATTTATTCTGATTTAAATTGAAAAATGAACCAAATGCTATAAAACAGATTCACAAATAGCACAGTAGCATTTGTTGCCTCAAATAAAGGGAAAATGTTGCAATCTTTTAAAAAATCTCTAATTGTATAAAATGTTTCCTTTCTGTTACTTCCTATTTGACTCTACAATATAATTTTACCTCTTCATTGCTGGGTTAGATGTAAAGAACTGACTAGTCTGTAGATCTCTGCATTTTTCTAGCACTTCACAAAAGCAAACTCATATTATAAATGGAAGTCCCTAAGTCATTTCTAATCTTCTGGTCTTTCTGTTTGCAACTTCCTGTAATACTGCAAAATAATTATGTTAAATGTCTAAATGGACAGTTTAATTATTTAATCTTCAGAGTCCCCAGTCGTACTTGAAGCGTCTCAACAAGGATTTTAATTTCTTTTGATTTTGACATTTGACAAATTTATCTATTTAGAGCTCAGCTTCTGAAATAATTTTCTACAGAGACAAATATTTCTAGTCACATGGAATTTTTAGCTAAATTTGATTCTAAGATTACAAGCTATTCCTACCAGGTGTTGATGAAATAACTAGCCCTTCAGCAAGAAGCACAAAACTGTGAGTTTAGGTCATGGCAATTAATGATTTTGAATATATTGCTAAAATATTTATATTAAAATACTAAATACTGCTATCCTTATTCAAGGACTACTAAATCTTTATTCAGGCAAATTTGATACAAAAGACAATGTCTATGCTCATTCATCTATCTAGACAGATAGATATGTAACCTTCTTCCTCTCTTTGTCTCTATAGCTCTAATATTGTCCAACATATATGTAGAGTGCCAATTATTCCTCTCTTTAAATCCATATTTGTTTTGTTTTGATTTGATTACATTTAGGCCCTAACCATTAAATAATTTCCTTAAAGTTGTAATTTATGCAAGGGAAACAAACAGTGACATTTTACAAAAATATTCTGTTTGGTCTGACTATGTGCCTGGTATTAAGTAAAAAAAATAAAAAAAAAACCAACAAGTTTTAGCTTCAGGATTTTCTCTTTGAACTGCACACCAAACATTTGTCTGAAAGCTATTCATATACTAAACTTAGTACACTACTTGCTTAACACATTGAATGGAACTTCAGAAGAAAAAGAAAACAAAATGCCAATGATAACATATTATAAAAGGTTTAATTTCTCTTGATTTCATCTTTTTTTGTATTTCAGAAATAATTTCTAATGTCAACAGCAATATTTCAGACTCAAAACTACAACTCATAGTTTTCTCAGAATCTGGTAGTTGCCGGAAAAGAAGGAACAATGACATGAATTATATATGTTAAATTCTTTGCATCTGCAGAGAGGCAAAGTCTATGGGAAGAGATGATATCTTTTAATAAAACAACTGATATACACATATTTGAAAAAAGAAGTTTTGGACTTAGATAAGTTTTGGCATGCTGCTGATTATAAAGACATAAAGACAATTTAAAGACAAAAATATAGGGCTTAACATATGTCAAATAAAGTTGTCAGTAGTTGGTTCAGTAAAGCAAATACATACTGTGGTCTTACTTCTTTACACCAGATTCAAGACAAAAAAAAGCTGATACAGCAACTTCAGTACTGCCTGCATTACTTCCTGGTTTACCCATAATTTACACATCAGAGCATCCAATTAATAAAAAGATAAACAGTCAAGAACTTAATAAAACAAAGAAAACTGAATAAAAAATTTGAGTCTTAAAGGAAGAGTGCTATATAGTGCTATATAGCTTGCATCTGTGATGTCACGGAGAGGCTGCCGAGCCTGGTAAAGCCTGCAGACTATCACCCTTTCCTACTGTTCCAAGTAGGGTCGAATGCTGCTGCAACAAGGCAACTCAGAAATATCAAAAGAGACTTTATGTCCCTTGGAACAATGTTAAAAGGACTGGGAGCACAGGTGGTGTTCTCCTCTATCCTCCCAGTCGGAGAAGGGGGTTTGAGAAAAAGGAGACAAACTGAACAGGTGAATGACTGGCTGCGTAGCTGGTGCCATGCTCAAGGTCTCGGCTTCTACGATCTTGGGCATACCTTCGAGAAACTGGGCCTGTTGACAGCTGACAGGGCTCAACTGACCAAGTGGGGCAAGAGTGTCCTGGGCAATAAGCTGGCTGGACTTATAAACAGAGCTTTAAACTAGATTTAGCGAGGGAAGGGGATGGTGTTCTAAGCACTAGAGAAGAGCCAGGGGCTGCTGAGACATTAGGAAGTAACAGGGAAACACCTGTGAATTACCTCAAGGGAATTAGGGCGAGCTCCTCTAAAAAGGTGATGTGACTGATAGCCCAGCTGAAGTGCCTCTATACCAATGCACGTAGCATGGGTAACAAGCAGGAGGAGCTGGTAGCCGCTGCCCAGATGGAAAACTATGACCTGATTGCTATCACAGAAACTTGGTGGGATGAATCGCATGATTGGAGTGCTGTGATTGATGGCTATAAACTATTCAGAAGGGACAGGCAAGGAAGGAGAGGTGGGGGAGTTGCCCTCTATGCCAAAAACGGGATTGATTGCACAGAGCTATCTTTGAAGAACAGCAGTGCGCAGGTCGAGAGCTTATGGGTGAAAATTAAGGGCCAAGCCAACAAAGGAAACTTTGTGGTTGGTGTCTACTACAGGCCACCCGATCAAGGAGAGGAGGTTGATGAAGAGTTCTTTCTTCAACTGCAGGAAGCATCACAGTCGCAGGCCCTGATCCTGATAGGGGACTTCAACCACCTGGACATCTGCTGGAAAAGCGGCACAGCGAACTGCAAGCAGTCCAGGAAACTACTGGAGTGCGTTGAGGACAACTTCCTAGTACAGGTGATGGAGGGCTCGACCAGAGGAGAGGCACTGCTGGACCTGTTGCTCACTAATGCGGAAGAACTTATCAGAGAGGTCAAGACTGGAGGTAGCCTGGGCTGCAGCGATCATACCCTGGTAGAATTCTCGATCTTGAGGGGTACAGGATGGGTAAAAAGTAGAGTTAGGACCCTAAACCTCAGAAAGGCAAACTTTCAACTGTTTAGGGCGCTAGTGCATGGGATCCCTCGGGAAACTGCCCTCAGAGGCAAATGAGCAAACGAGAGCTGGGAGATATTTAAAGATAATTTTCTTAGGGTGCAAGAGCTCTCAATCCCAATGTGCAAGAAGTCGGGCAGGGGAGGCTGGAGGCCAGCTTGGCTAAGTCAAGACCTCTTAGCCAAACTAAAACACAAAACCAAAATGCATAGGCAGTGGAGGCAGGGATATACATCCTGGGGAGATTATAGGGATATGGCCCAGGAGTGCAGGGAGGGGATCAGGAAAGCCAAGGCACAGCTGGAGCTGAACTTGGCTAGGGACATAGAAAATAACAAGAAGGGTTTCTTCAGGTACATAGGACAGCAAAGGAAGATGAAAGAAACTGTACCCGCCCTGATGAGCGAAACGGGAGACCTGGTTACCCGAGATATGGAGAAGGCTGAGGTACTCAATGACTTTTTTGCCTTGGTCTTCACCGGCAAGTGCTCTAGCCATGCCACCCAACTCACAGAATCCAAAGGCAGGGACTGGGAGAATGAAGTATCGTCCACTGTAGGAGAAGATCAGCTTCTAGACCATCTAAGGAACCTGAAGGTGCACAAGTCCATAGGACCTGATGAGATGCATCCGCGGGTCCTGAGGGAACTGGAAGATGAAGTGGCTAAGCCACTATCCATCATATTTGAGAAGTCATGGCAGTCCAGGGAAGTTCCCACTGACTGGAAAAGGGGAAACATCACACCCATTTTTAAAAAGGGAAAAAAGGAAGACCCGGGAAACTACAGGCCGGTCAGTCTCACCTCTGTGCCCGGCAAGATCATGGAGCAGATCCTCCTGGAAACTATGCTAAGGCACATGGAAAATAAGGAGGTGATTGGTGACAGCCAACATGGCTTCACTAAGGGCAAATTGTGCCTGACAAATTTGGTGGCCTTCTACGACGGGGTTACAGCATTGGTGGATAAGGGAAGAGCAACGGACGTCATCTACCTGGACTTGTGCAAAGCATTTGACACTGTCCCACACGACATCCTTGTCTCTAAATTGGAGAGACATGGATTTGATGAGTGGACCACTCGGTGGATAAGGAATTGGCTGGATGGTCGCACTCAAAGAGTTGCAGTCAACAGCTCGATGTCTGAGTGGAGACCAATGACGAGTGGTGTCCTGTAGGGATTGATTCACGGACTCTGGTGCGGGTAAAACCAAAGACCTTTATTGTTTACAAGTTTGTGCTTATATAGATTCATTAGCTGTCCACGCGCTCAGGCTTGTTCCTTGATTGGTTAATACTTTCTGTTCACGCGCCGCGGCTAAGCTTCTGATTGGTGCTGTCGAGCAAGACACACGTCTTCTGGCTTCTTTTCTGCGCACCTGCTTCATCACTTATTTACTCCCTCATTCTATGTCTTTCAAGGCTATGTTTAATTGTTCAAGGTCGCTCGCAACACTCCCTGCGAATCCCACAGTGTCCCTCAGGGGTCCATACTGGGACCAGTATTATTTAACATCTTTGTTGGGGACATGGACAGTGGGATTGAGTGCACCCTCAGCAAGTTTGTGGATGACACCAAGCTGAGTGGTGTGGTTGATACTTTAGAGAGAAGGAATGCCATCCAGAGTGACCTTGACAGGCTAGGGAGGTGGGCCCGTGTGAACCTCATGAGGTTCAACAAGGCCAAGCGCAAGGTCCTGCACATGGGTCGGGGCAATCCCAAGCACAGATACAGGCTGGGCGATGAGTGGATTGAGAGCAGCCCTACAGAGAAGGACTTGGGGGTATTGGTGGATGAAAAACTGAATATGAGCCTGAGCTGGCAATGTGCGCTCGCAGCCCCAGCATAAGAAAGACATGGACCTGCTTGAGTGGGTTCAGAGGAGGGCCACAAAGATGATCAGAGGGCTGGAGCACCTCCCCTATGAGGACAGGCTGAGAGAGTTGGGATTGTTTAGCCTAGAGAAGAGAAGGCTCCAGGAAGACCTTATAGTGGCCTTTCAGTACTTCAATGGGGGCCTACAGGAAAGATGGGAAGGGACTCTTTATCAGGGAGTGTAGTGATAGGATGAGGAGTAACAGTTTTAAACTGAAAGAGAGTAGATTTAGATTAGACATTAGGAAGAAATTCTTTACTGTGAGGGTGGTGATGCACTGGCACAGGTTGCCCAGAGAAGTTGTGGATGCCCCCTCCCTGGAAGTGTTCAAGGCCAGGCTGGATGGGGCTTTGAGCAACCTGGTCTAGTGGAAGGTATTCCTGCCCATGGCAGGGGGGTTAGAACTAGATGATCTTTAAGGTCCCTTCCAGCCCAAACCATTCTATGATTCTATATAAATTTTCCCCTTTAAAGATTCTAAATTTGAATTCAACTTGTATGTTTACCTTCTGTCCTGGTTTCAGCTGGGATAGAGTTAACTCTCTTCTTAGTAGCTGGTACAGTGCTGTGTTTTGGATTTAGTGTGAGAATGATGTTGATAACACTCTGATGTTTTAGTTGTTGCTAAGGAGCGCTTATCTTAAGCCAAGGACTTTTCAGTTTCCCATGCTCTGCCAGCAAGCAGGTGTGCAAGAAGCTGGGAGGGAGCAGAGCCGGGGCAGCTGACCCGACCTAGCCAAAGGGATATTCCATACCATGGAACCTCGTGCCCAGTATATAAACTGGGGGGAGTTGGCTGGGAGGGGTGGATCATGGCTCAGGCATCAGTCAGCGGGTGGTGAGCAATTGCATTGTGCATCACTGTTTTTTTTTTTCCTTTTCCCCTCTTCTTTTTTTTTTTTATATTCCTTTTCATTACAGTTATTATTATTGTTATTATATGTCATTATTATTATTGTTAGTATTATATTCTACTTTAGTTATTAAACTGTTCTTATCTCAACCTACAAGTTTTACCTTCTTTCCCAATTCTCCTCCCCGTCCCACTGGGAGTGGGAGGGGAGTGAGGGAGCGGCTGTGTGGTGCTTAGCTGCTGGCTGGGGTTAAACCACGACACCTTCATAGATTGATATGTTTCTGTTTTCATGTTTCTCCATCCATTGTTTGGTTCAGGTCTGTGGTGGATTAACCTTGTCTAACAGCCAAACACCCACCCAGCCACTCCCTCCCTCCCTCTCCTCAACAGGACAGAATGAGAAAATAGGATGAAAAAGCTTGTAGATCGAGATAAAGACAGGGAGATCACTGACCAATTACTGTCATGGGGAAAACAGACTCGACTTGGTGAAAATTAATTTAAATTTTTGCCAAATAAAGTAGACTTGGACAGTGAGAAACAAAAAATAAAAATTAAAACTTTAGAGTGGACATTAGGAAGCATTTCTTTACCGAGAGAGTGGTCAAACACTGGAACAGGCTTCCTAGAGAGGTGGTCGATGCCCCAAGCCTGTCAGTGTTTAAGAGGCATTTGGACAATGCCCTTAATAATATGCTTTAACCTTTGGTCAGCCCTGAAGTGGTCAGGCAGTTGGACTAGATGGTCATTGTAGGTCCCTTCCAACTGAACTATTCTGTTCTGTTCTGTTCTGTTCTATTCTATTCTAAAACAACACCTTCCCGCCACCCACACCCCTTTTTCCCAAGCTCAACTTCACTCCTTCATTCCTGACTCCTGTACTCCAGCGGCGCAGGGCAGGTGAGAGATGGGGGCTTATAGTCAGTACATAACAGTTCGTGTCTGCCACTCCTTCCTCCTCACACTTTTCCCCTGCTCCAGTGTGGGTCCTCCCATGGGCTGCAGTCCTTCAGGAAAAAATATGATCCAGCATGGGTTCTCCACAGGCTGCAATGTGAATATCTACTCTGGCGTGGTCTCTTCCACAGGCTGCAGGGGAATATCGGCTCCAGTGCCATGGAGCACCTCCTTCTTCACCCTCCTTCTTCTCTGACCTTGGTGTTTGCACTGTTGTTTCTCACTCTTTTTTCCCCTTCTCCTCTCTCTATGTGGCATTTTTGCCCTTTCTTAAATATGTTTTCACAGATATGCCATAAACTTTGTTGATCGGCTCAGCTTTGGCCAGCCATGGGTCTGTTGCAGAGCTGGCTGGAACTGGCTGTGTCTGGCACAGTGCAGCCCCTGACCTCTTCTCACAGAAGCCACCCCTGCAGCCCCTCTGCTACCAAAACTTTGCCACATACACCCAATACAACTTCTGTCAAAAACTTCCACTGCCAAAATCTCCCACACCAAACCTAGTCATGAAACACAAAATCTTGAATTAAAAACATTGGTATGCATGCCAGAACACATTTAGGGTAATCTTTACTCATGGTTAGGCCCTTTTTCCATGTGCCAGCTTATTTTAGGTCATTAAAAACAGAATACATATTTGACTCAAGAACATCAGGAAGTGAAGGGGGAGGGTAGCCATTTATAATTACCTGAAATAAGATAATAGAGACATTGCCACTACTGTGCACAGAAATTAAGTATACTGTTTCTGATAAGCACTGAATTCATTCTTATAGCATGCCTTATGCCTTTTCCAAGCAAGCTGCAAAAGTACAACACAACTGATGTGCAATGCACTTTTGAAGTAAGCCTTAAAAGGGGAACATTAAAGGCCATTGGTGTGATGGATTTAGATTTCCAGACTCCTAAGGGATATTTTTCCCATGAAAAACACTGCTTCTTGGTATGTTGTGCAAGAAACTACATGAGGAGCCAAATTCTGTTTTTCAGTATATCCACAGGGCTACTCTTTCACTAGTTTGAGCTGTTTACTTGTATCCAATGTTAAAAATGAGCCCTAAGGAAATACAAAGTTTAGCCCTCACCAAAAAGCCAAGCAAAGAAAGTAAGCCTTTATATGTAGGAAAAGATGCAGATGCATTTTTTGTATTTGCTGAACTTTTTGATATTCAAACAGGGCATCTGCCTCAGTTTCCTCCTAGAGCTTTTGGAGGAATAAACTGTATCTTATCCTGAATCTAACCTAAAGACTCATCCGAATTGGATTTTCATCCACAATATATGTAGAAACAACAGCATCATTGGCATAAAGTCATCAGCTTCCTTCTGACATCTGTGCACATATATTTGTTGCCATTTATACCCATGGGTCCTGAATGTGAAAGGCATGTCATATGAACTGTGGCATGACAACATTTCTAGTGTACCCTTTATAAAGTGCAATTGCATTACAACCACATAAAATGGCTCTGCAGCAGTAAATCACTGGATAACTTTTCTTTATTTCAACATTATGTCTGACACTTATACTGAATTTCCAACTATTCTGTAACAGGATAGACTTCTACCTCCAGCCATGAAGTCTCATTTGGCTGTTGTGACTGGGCATTCAACTCTCTGGTGTTAGTAGCACATTGCCAGAAACTGAAAAATAGCCTTTCCTTAGTGTTAAAATTTTTCTTGTACCTGACAGACATTTTACCAGAAGTAAAAAAAAAATCATATATGTACATTATTTGTGTCCTTTGGATGTCATTAGGATGAAGTCCAGCTTTTCTGGTGTCATGACCTAAAGGGTTACCCAGCCTACAGGTGTGTAGAGATTGCAACTGTGGGTTTGTAGGATTCTGTAATACACAAGGACACGGAGGCTTTTATCCTCTAAATTTCTCTACTTTATTACAGATTACCACAAATACCACAAAATTCACCACCAGCAAGTATACTACCACAAAAATCACCATTAGCAAGTATACCTATGATTAATAAAGTGAATATATATAAGGCTATTACAAATTATTATCCATTATTATCAATTGCTATTAATAGCAATTGATAGTATAGCAGCAATCAATGGTATAGCAACAATCAATTATACCGACAACCAATAACAGCAACAACCAAGTAGGTATATACTATTACAGGTTACTAGAAACTTATCATTAGTGAAGCAAACTTATTAACAATATAACAGCAGATATACTTATGATAGATTACTTTCTGTTCTTTCAGAGCAATTTTATTTTTCCAGACTGTTTTCCTGTTCTTGCAGTTAGAACAGCCAATGGCAGTTACTGATTCTTATTTTCTCAGAATGTTTTCCCCCTCTTCTAGACTATTTTTCACCTTTTCAGACGATAAGCTGCCGTTACAGTTCCTTGGTTTTTATGCTTATTGATGGTATCTCAGGATGTCTCTGGTTTCTAGGTACCCAGCTGTACTTCAAAGATGCCAGCTGCACTTTTCAAGGATACTTCACAGGCCTAGTTCCCAGGCTAATAGTTCCCAGGCTGGCAGGCATTTCTTCTGTCAGTATTTTTTCCAGCAGACATTTTCTTCTGTTCAGTAATTTTCCCCTTCTAACCAGGCTACCTTTCTGGCTGCTCACATCATCTGATTATTTGGGTACAGTGGAACAATAGGGGGAGCTCAACTTTTTTTTTCCTGGTAAATCCCACAGAATCATGACTAGTTTCTCAGCATAATCAAATATTAATGGTGAAATTTTCCTACCATGAATACAAGAGGTTTGAATATGCAATACAGTTCAAAGGATAGCTAGAATTTTCTTAGGATCCAACCTAAAATTTAGCCACAGTTTTTTCTGAAAATTTCCCAGTCTTTTCAAAGAGAAGCTGTAATTCCATTAAACATTATTTAATTTGGAGTTAAAAACTCACTCTTTACAATCTCTTTAGATATATCAGCACCAAAATAAAAACAAGATTTCAGAGTATTTTTCATCAGATCCTATATACAGTAATGCAAATCCACAATTCAAAATGTAAATGGATTAGGAAGTGGAAATACAGCACCCTGAGTGCCTGCTTCATTGTTATACCCACACCAGAATAATAAATAGGTTTTATTCAAATGTGTATTTAAACCATCTTAGCACTCTATACAGCACTCTATATATGTCCAAAGCATCATTTTGTAAGTGTTGAAAAGTTTCTTTTCTCTCAGTCTCTTCAGACAAATGAAACCAGTCATGTTTCCCGTCATGTTTCCCCACTAATGAATTTCCATAATTCTTTCAAGTATTATTATAGATTCACCAATCTTCATTCTTTTCCTTAAGAGAACATGATCTATATTCAATGCCAGGGGAATTTGGTTAATTGACAGTAATCACTGTAATACTATAGTTAGCTGTGCATCTCAGGCATGACAATTTTTCAATTTCTACCTGTGTTCAGGTTCAGAAATCATCCCATACTGGTTTAGGCAACATACTAACTGGCTATCATCTCTAATACAAACAGAGGTTTACAATACAACCCACATTTTTACTTCATTATCCAACTGCCTCACTTCCTGCACAAGTACCAAATGGAAGCCAATTATGTGCTATTACCCTCTAACTAAGTTTTCTCCACTATTTTAAATAAACTTGTAGGAATCGTATTTTTCTCAATGATTTCTGATGGCCTTACATAAGACTTATGGAGGACCATTTATTATTAGTATAACATGCTTTTTTAATAGATTCTCACATGAAGATGGAAAGATATCTCCATTGTTACTATATTTCCATTTAGAGGAAGACATTGATTAGTCATCTTAAGATCCTTCTCTGCACTCAGTTTAAAATAATAAAGACTGGAATCAGTCTCCTGATGGACTTCTGTTATCATTTTATAAAATTATACATAGCTGTAAAAAGCATTTAATTGCCCATCCCAAAATGCGATTGACCAGGTCACAATTTTTATCCTCATGTCACTTATCACTCAATCATGACAGACATTTCCTTTTATTTTCCATTAAGAGATGCTCTTATTAATACAGGTTATAAAGCATATACACAGTACAGGATTCACTACTGAAACTTCCAAATTCTTGCAGTGAATTTGGGTTTGAATTATATATTGTTGAAAAGACAATTGTAAATGTATTGGGTTTGCATGGCAAGGTTTTGGTAGCGGGGGGGGGCTACAGGGGTGGCTTCTGTGAGAAGCTGCTGGAAGCTTCCCCCATGTCCGCTAAAGTTAATGCCAGCAGGTTCCAAGACGGACCCGCTGCTGGCCAAGGCCGAGCCAATCAGCAACAGTGGTAGCGCCTCTGTGATAACATATTTAAGAAAGGGAAAAGAAGTTATAGGGGAGTAGCAGTTGCAGCCAGAGAGAGAGGAGTGAGAAGATGTGAGAGAAACAACTCTGCAGACACCAAGGTCAGGGAAGAAGGAGGGGGAGGAGGTGCTCCAGGCGCCGGAGCAGAGATTCCCCTGCAGCCCGTGGTGAAGACCATGGTGAGGCAGGCTGTCCCCCTGCAGCCCATGGAGAAGACCATGGTGAGGCAGGCTGTCCCCCTGCAGCCCATGGAGGTCCACAGTGGAGCAGATATCCACCTGCAGCCCGTGGAGGACCCCACGCTGGAGCAGGTGGATGCCCGAAGGACGCTGTGACCCCGTGGGAAGCCCATGCTGGAGCAGGCTCCTGGCAGGACCTGCGGACCCGTGGCCCCGTGGAGAGAGGAGCCCAGGCTGGAGCAGGTTTGTTGGCAGGACTTGTGACCCCGTGGATGGGACCCACGCTGGAGCAGTCTGTTCCTGAAGGACTGCACCCTGTGGAAGGGATCCATGCTGGAGCAGTTCGTGAAGAACTGTAGCCCATGGGAAGGACTCACATTGGAGAAGTTCATGAAGGACTGTCTTCCGTGGGAGGGACCCCACGCTGGAGCAGGGGAAGAGTGTGAGGAGTCCTCCCCCTGAGGAGGAAGGAGTGGCAGAAACAACATGTGATGAACTGACCCAAACCCCCATTCCCGCCCCCCTGTGCCACTTGGAGGGGGAGGAGGTATAGAGAATCAGGAGTAAAGTTAAGCCTGGGAAGAATGGAGGGGTGGGGGGAAGGTGTTTTAAGATTTGGTTTTATTTCTCATTATCCTGCTCCAGTTTTTGACTAGTAATAACTTTAACTAATTTTTCCCCAAGTCGAGTCTGTTTTGCCCGTGACGGTAATTGGTGAGTGATCTCCCTGTCCTTATCTCGACCCACGAGCCTTTCGTTTTATTTTTTTTTCTCCCCTGTCCAGCTGAGGAGGGGAGTGATAGAGTGGCTTTGGTGGGCACCTGGCATCCAGCCAGGGTCAACCCGCCACAGTAAGAAGTCCTATTACACTAAGGACAGTAATTATTTTGTGTTGATATTTACTGGAAAAATAACATACTGACTCATGATTTTACATACTCTAATGCTATGTGTATGGAAATTCTGTGGAAAGAGATATTTGCATAGTTTCCTAGCTGTAAATTGTCAGTTTGCATTCACATACAAATTACTTTTTATACCGATTTTTTTCAATTTATGTCCTTTTGTTTTAATGTTTGCTAATCAGGAAAGTGTTTCCCTTTAAGATAACCAGGTGAAAATACAAATATAAATGTGAGAGAACATTGTCCATTTAAATCTTTTGCTGATGGCAAACTCTCTTAGTTATCTCTTTTATTTGTGGTGTTGAATGATACCTAAAACTGTAATGACAGTGTGTGATATCTGCTGGAATCACACCAAGAGTATCCAATTATGATTTACTCAGCTACAGAATTATTTGGGCAGAACAATATAGAAATATTTTGACTTCCAGTGTTGCTGTAGTGGTGATCACTTTATTTTTATAGTTACATATAATGCATTCTGTGCTATAAGTAAGTACTTGATCCCATCTGGAACACTTTGCTTGCATTGAAATACAAATGCAGTTTTTTAAAAGCCCAAATCTCCTATACCTACTACATACCTGTGTTTTGATTAGGCATTGCTCAGGTATTTTAACTTAGGAAATGATATAGTGCAAGATGATAATTTTTCATCTTCCATACTAACCTTTGGTATGAGGTTGTGAAAAGTGTTGTGGCATGCTTTGATTTTGGACTAGTCTTCCATTATAAAATTATGGCCAAAGAGATAGTTATCCATAGTTATTTTAGTGACATATTTTGGATTGCAAAAATATAACCTCATTTGATACACTCTTTGGACGATGGAAGGAATTATGAATAATACTTTCCAATTATATACTAAAAGAACTACCTCTATCTGCATACTGAATAACTTTTCTCCCCGTCTTGTGACACAAAAAGAAATAAGGTGAGAATGATGGCCTACCAAATTATTCTAATGGCTAGAATATTTCTGAGGATGTAGGATCAAATATTCACTTAATAAAGTGGAGGATTTACACAGTTACATTGTGTATATTAAAAATCTTAAAAGAGAACCCAGGATCTGATACTACTATGTACAATGGTGAAAAACAATGTAATTCCATTGAAGATGATGTATTTACGGTACTTTAAAACTTGAATGAAATCAGAATTAGGCTGCATATATCAAATAATAGACTGTAGGAGAAGAGTAAAAGCTACAGCAGGAAAAGAATGTTTGAGGTCTTAGATACATATCACAAGCATCTAATGTTGTTAACATTTATAACCCAGTGTCCTGGTTTCGGCTGGGACAGAGTTAACTCTCTTAGTAGCTGGTACAGTGCTGGGTTTTGGATTTAGTGTGAGAATGATGTTGATAACACTCTGATGTTTTAGTTGTTGCTAAGGAGCGCTTATCTTAAGCCAAGGACTTTTCAGTTTCCCATGCTCTGCCAGCAAGCAGGTGTGCAAGAAGCTGGGAGGGAGCAGAGCCGGGGCAGCTGACCCAAACTAGCCAAAGGGGTATTCCATACCATGGAACGTCATGCCCAGTATATAAACAGGGGGGAGTTGGCCAGGAGGCGCGGATCGCGGCTCGGGAACTAACTGGGCATTGGTCAGCGGGTGGTGAGCAATTGCATTGTGCATCACTGTTTTTTTTTTCTTTCCCCCCCCTTCCTTTTTTTGTTATATTCCTTTTCATTACTATTATTATTATTATATTTCATTATTACTATTGTTAGTATTATATTTTACTTTAGTTATTAAACTGTTCTTATCTCAACCCACGAGTTTTACTTTTTTTTCCCTCCTCCCCACCCCACTGGGAGGGGGGAGGGGGAAGCGGCTGTGTGGTGCTGAGTTGCTGACTGGGGTTAAACCACGACACCCAGAAAAGCATGAGATGGCTGCAAATAAACTAGTCAGTATGGAAAGTGTCTATAGGTTAATAAGAATGCATGATCTTATGCCCAAGAGTTTGAGTTTGAGTTGCACAAAAATAAAAACCCTATAAAGAATAAAAGCTGCCTTTTAAAAAGTAGTGCTAATTCAAGAAGTTGAAAGGAAAGGATAAATGTACTTGAATGCTGAAGAATGTGATAAATAAGCATAAAAGGAATCTTGATAGAAGTGACAGTATTCCTAGGCTGCCAAAATACAGATTTATAATTTAGGTTGCTTGGCATCCATTTCACGATAGACAGTAGATAAACAACAGGAAAAAAGTCATCAAAGAAGTGGCAGATGCTAATATTGAACACAACTATCTCCCTTTTCTGAGCTGCTGAATTACTGTGGTATCAACTTGTACTCTACCAATTTAACGGTGTAATTTGTGTCATATGGCTATGTCAAGTGTTTTTTCATTGCTGGAACTTAAGATCCTTTTCCACCAGACCTATGTGGACTATACGGGAACAGTTGGCTGATGCAGCTGATCCAGTGGCTCATTGCCACAGAAAGGGTGGTCCCACCTCCCCATACCTACCAGCCGTTTCCCTTGCACTGGTTCTAAGGTTCATCTGAACCTTTGGGAAGCCAATGCAACTCCAATTCCAATGTAATTCCTGAGAGCCAGAGCTGGCAAAAGAGAGGAAGAGGATGAGATGGTGCAGAGCAGGGAAGGGAGCTGCAGAGGGTAATGGAGGGAAAGGATCTCCCTCTGTCTCTTCTGTCCCACTTGACTGCACTGTGAGCACCAGAGCCCTCTGTCCACAGAAGTCATATCACCCACAGAGCCTACTGCTCATGGCAGCCATCTCACCCTGTCACAGTCCATTTGGATCTCTCAAATTTACATGACATTACTCTGTAAATTAAACTTTATTTCATTAGGTTAAAAAAACCCCATCCATCAAATCAAACAAGGGCTCAATCCCCTTTGTACAAACTAGTCTAACATGCGAATTCTCTAATTCATTACTTCACTAATTCATGAGCCCATTGCCCACAGGAGCCATCTCACACACAGAGCCTGGCACCAGGCCTCCATATCTCTCTTGCCCCTGCAGTTGCCGTGGCACCTTCCCTTCTCATCAGTCTCTCTCTACACTATTGAGCCAGAGGAAAATCGAGCTGTGGACAAGACTTTATACTGCCCTGACCTCAAACTACCTCTCTTCAGCAGAGACACCAGAAGAGAAATACCAGGCCATAAGGAGACATTTTACAGAGTATTTTCTCTTGGCTACAAGGCGCAGTTTCCAGAAGTAGCTAGTATGTCGCAGTAAGCCAATATGGCAATGCGCCCCCTGTTGGGTGCCCAGGACAGACACAGCATGATGCGAGGCGAACAGCACACAAGGTGCCATTCCCCACGCGAAGCCAAGGAGAACTAACTCACCGCGCTCGGGACTTGAACTGAAAAGCAATGATAATAACATCATAAGGGTCCTTGAGTGAGGGACAGAGGGATAAGTTACTATTCCCGTTTCAAAGAAGGAACAGGAAAAGGGCAGGATCGCCGTGCGTATCCTGGGCACCGTTCTCTCTCCCTCTTTCTCCCCCGGCTGGTGTAGCGCGGGCTCACCGGGGGTAATCCGGCTGGGCAAGGGAGCCGGGCTGCGCGGGGCGGTAGCATGCCTTCCAGCCGGCAGGTGGCGCCGCAGCTGCGCCGCAGGGGCGTGGCGCCTCCTCAGGGCCGTCCCTCTGTGGAGGCTGGCTTCTCCTCCCTCAGAGAGGGGCGCCCCGAGGGAGGCACGTCAATAACACCCGGCAGGTTCTCAAAATGCTCTCAAAATCTTAGTGAGGGAAGTTGTAACAGGGTTTAAACATTCTTCAAGAAATAAAATCTCCCATTAGTTTTACACACACACACATATATACATACATACACAAACTTTCCTTCTTTCAAATGTTCTATATAGTCAAAAAGATACGTAGGATACATCTGTGGTGCACTGAATCCAGCTCTATGCACAACATATGAGTGAGGCTATATACTTGCCTGGCAAGCAATCCCCATCTGATAGTTTCTCTTGTGTGTATTTTCTTTTCCTTTCTGTGTTGCATTGTCAGCAAATTAACAATTTTTTTAACACTTTCTTAGTCATTAGTCTATACCTTAGGACCTTGGCAGATAGCTATTACTTCTAAATAAATATCACTGGGGAACTCATAAACAACACATACTGGAACAAACTGATTATTTCAGTTGAAAGGAATTGCAAATACTGAATGTTACTCATTTAACAGTAGACAACCAGCAGATACAATTTGTTCTTCTAAAAAAAACTGATTAGGAAGGCATACTGGAAGGGTAATTTGCTCTACTCAGACATACTGATGGCCTCTAAATTAACTGTAAGCACTCAAGACTGAGATATAATTGTGCATAGCACTGTGAAAACATCTTCCTAATGCACAATGGCAATCAAGAAGGACTTGTAAGATATTCCATTGCTTAAGATGGGATGCTGACTAACAATAAAAATCAACAATGTTGTTATATATGGTCTGCTGGTTTACTGTCATGTGAGTACCAAGTTCAGATGCTAGTTGCAATCTTTCAAAACATCACAGAAAACATATCTCAAACAATAAATATCTTTAGGTATATGGAAGAAATGAAAGACTGGGCTTGATTAGTGCAAAGAAAGATACAAAGATGATAGACTGGTGGTTCCCCAATCTTTGTTGGCTGGTGAGCAAGAATACTGAAGATGCACCATGTTTAATATCATACTTTGCTCCCTCTGACAGTCTCACTTTTAATTTCCTGTGACAGTGAGAAACATTAAAACATCTCACAGGCAATGGGTTTGCTATAAGACATGACTACTTGGATAGAGGAATATGAAATTATTAATGTTACAGGGAAGGTTTATCAGGAAGTATCTGTACAGGATTAGGTAACAGTATGGATAATATCTATGGATATAATTATCTGTATGGGTAATAATTGTATCTGTCATTTACTGACAGTTTTATTAGGATAAAATATTTATAAAGGATGTTTCATGTTTCAAAACAAAAGCCAACCATTATGGAGATGAGGGCTGAAAAAATTTCCTCATACGTTTATTATCACATAATTGTCCATTATGGGGGTTCTTCTAACTTCCACTAAGTCACAAAGCAAATGGGTAAAACAGTGTGTAATGGCTATCAGCTGATGCCTGATTCAGGACTACATGGCTCATCCATTAAAAATCTGAAGATATTTATTAATTAGTGATTTTGAATCCAATGATGTCAATGGGAGTGGTACATACAGATTAAATTTATGGCCCCTGGGGTGTCTTTTCTCACTAAAAATGAAAAATTAAATGACAGTTTCACATTTGAGGTACACACAGTGTTCATGCCTTCTACACTGAGCATGTAAAAGAGTTGGTTAAGAAAGCTGAGTCAGACTTCATCTACTGGGGAAGGTTACAATATTGTTTGAGGTATGTAGTTTTTTCATAGGACTGCTGTGCCTTCAATTTGGGGAGGGATTTTGATCAGTTGATCCATATGTTGCAAATTCATTGACCCATTCATATCCTTTCTTTAGACTTGATGCCAGATGCTGTTTGCTGTGGACTTGAACTCAGTGCAGCAATGTTTCAGGCACAGAGCAGTTGTACATCCATTGAATATTTCTTGTAACCTGCACCACATGCCCATTTTCATCTTTTTGGGCCACAACTTTTAGGAGGAAATACTGATCTGTTGAGAATTTATTTCATGAAGAAAAATCTTTTCCCCTTTGGTTACTTATTTGCATTTTTACATTTATCATATTTGTAATTCAATGTATAGAAATCTTTATCACTGAATTTAATATTAACACATTAATCTGGGACCACAAGATAGACAGATAAATACATACATATACCTACATACATATGAATTTTAAAATCCACATCAGGTAAATAAAGAAGATGCTTTTACTGAAATATCATTTTTTATTAATAAATAGGATTACAGAATTTAGAATAAAATTCACATATTCATTTACTGGAATAAAGAAACATACTTATAAAAATATTCCAAATTTTCTTAAATGCTTTTATACATTATACATAAAAATACGATATAGATTTAAACAAAAATCATGCATTTTTAAAGTAACAAAAGACATTTTCATGCTCTAAAAACTGAGAACTATATTATTCTATTGATTATTACATTTTCATTTTTTAATTTCTTAGTCTTACACTTTATGGTGGACTCTACTTAATTCATATCGTCAGCATATATGAACAGTTGTAAGAAAGAGCACGTGATTTTCAAAACAGATGACAACAGGTGCTGGAGAGGACATCACACATGAAACTAGAAGATGGAGAGTGATGCACCCCTCTACCTACTTAATAGACTACTATGACTTTCCTGGAAGATTTTGCAACATCCCCAGATAGCTAATTTAATATGGAGGTGGGAAAAGTTAGGGCAGGTGCAGGAATTTTGAAATATTTTACAAAACCATGAAAACTAGAACTTAATATGTCCATCAAATTGTGTGCTATCACTCTGGGGGCTACTAAAGGCTATGTTAAAAACAGGCTTTCTAGTACTGGAATCGAAGGCAAGCTGGTCTGGGGTTGTGAAAAAGGATGGTAGTTAAAAGCATTGGTTGAATAAAGGTCACAACAACAGAATATAAAATGCAATATATCGATGCCTTGAAATGATAGAATATTAGGTTCTTATAAGCAAGGGAAGTACCCTACTGTTTTTATTTGTTGTAAACGTCTTTTATTTCTTCTGTATATGACAGAACTATTCAAATATCATTTTCAGGATTACCGGCATAAAAAGTTACTAGTGTCTAGTGTACTTTTATCTCCCACATTTTAATTTCCAGCTAAAGGTGGAGAAGATACTTCTCCCCTCATGTAAATTATTACATTTTTCCCCTCCCCGACGGCTGCGGGCCTGGCAGGGGCGGCCTTCGAGCGCCGGGCTTGGTCGGGGGCAGCATCCCGGGAGTTCCTGGCTCCACCAGCCGCTCATTCCCGGCGCGCAGCGGCGCAGGAGAAGAGTGGGAGAGGCAGCGGGAGAGACAGTCCGCCATATTTCTGCCTCACCACGCCCGCGGAGCCAAGCCATTGAAAAGCCCGGCGAGCAGGGCTCACGGTGTGTATGCCCCAGTCTCTGCCTGCCTTCTCTTCCTCTCTGGTGGCGCTCTTTCTGCCCGCCCCTTCTCTCTTTCTTACTGTCAGGGCAGGAACAAGCCGCGACAGCTCTTCGGCAGCAGCTCTCCCCGTGAGAGGGGCGAGCGACCGTGCCTGGAAGAAAGGTCCACCGTAAGGAAGTTCTCCCGCCAGTCGCACGCTGAGATTGCCGGGTGGCGGCGGGCTTGCCCACTTTCGGAGCCGAACTCTCGCTTTAGGACAGAGGGAGCAACAGGGAAGTGTGTGTGAGGGGGGGAGGGATTAACGGCCATTAGCATTTCCGTGGGGGGTGGTTACTTCGGAGGGCGGTGGGGGTGTAGTTTGCAAGGGACACTCGGGGACCGCGTTGGTTGCAGGAGGCGGAGGCGGCAGCGGTGAGGGAAGGAGGGAGAGGGGTGTCCGTGCCGAGCAGCTTGGCTCGCCTAGATAGCACTGCTGCCGCCGCGGCTGCTATGGTGGATGTTTTCATGTTGCTTGGTGCGTAATTTAGAGGAGAGGAGGAGTTGGAAGCGGCGACTATTAGAGGCAGGGAACGGGGGATCTGTGCTGCCGGGGGCCCCCCTCTCTTTCTCCTTGCCCGTGTGTGGCATCGAGGCAGCTCCCTGCAGTGCCCGGGTGGGGGCTCCCGGGCAGAGAGCGTCTGTGTCCCCGGGGCTGGTGCTCTGGTGGGGTGTGTGTGTGTGCGCGCGTTTTTAGGGTGGGGGTGGGGGTTGTGTCTGAACCAGTTAGGAAGAATGACTTTGGAGTCCATCATGGCGTGCTGCCTGAGCGAGGAGGCCAAGGAAGCCCGGCGGATCAACGACGAGATCGAGCGGCAGCTGCGCCGGGACAAGCGGGACGCCCGTCGGGAACTGAAGCTGCTGCTGCTGGGTGAGTGCGGACCGCCGTCGGCACACACGCCTTAAGTGCCGCTGGGGGTGCAGCCCAGACATCACCGCCCTGGGCTCCCTCCGGCTGGCCCCACCGGTGCGTTACATGGCGCGGTCGGTTCAGTTTCCCCCGGGCGCTCGCCGCCTTCGCCGCGGGGCGGCCGTGTCGATGGCGGCGGTGACCCGCTCGTCGTTCCTCCGCCGCCGCGTTGTGTGCGCGCGCCCGTGTGCAGGCTTCGCCGAGGCGCTTGTAGCTGGGTAAATAACTGTGGTTCCTATGGGTGGGTTTGATATGGTAGGGAACCCGGTCTTCCAAAATGGAGAGGGAAAGGATGGCTGGTGAGTGAGGGGGTTTTGGGGGAATATCGGCGATGATGGGTGTAGGAGAGTGATGGTAAGGAAGCAGATTAATGAAAGAACTCGTAGGTGTAGTTGCTTTGCAGATTGATGGTGACAGGCTTTAATATCTGCATTGTTCTGTGAGCCTTGGAAAGGTTGTTGGGTCACCGGTTGTATTTTTTTAATTGTGATTTTTATTTAACGAGGCAAACTGGGATAAGGGGCTTATGCCCAATTTGTAGACTGATTTTTAAAGCAAAAGGAGAAAGAAACCATAAAGACCCAGATGCACCCATGAAGCTGAAGAGTAACCTTAAGTATGCTGGAGGATAACAGGATCTTTAATATCTTTGGAATCCACCCAGTGTTCAGGAAATAAAATCTGTTGTATCATTTCTCTTTAATTAAAACAGAGGTTGTTATTTTGGAGCCACAAGTGTGCAAAGGCAATGTTTGTTTAATAGGAATTTGGCTTGTGTTAAAATAAGCCTTTTGAATTAAAATACATTTGTCTATCTGATGTGCTCTACTACATTGTGTAGTTCTTGTGGTAATACAGCTTCTGCCTTAGACTAGCAGGCCTTGAAATATGTCTGCACCAGTGTTTGGTGTGTGGATGAATGGGAATGTTCCAAGTGGATGTGGGGTGTTTATGCCAAAGACTTTTGTCTTGGGTCGTGTACATGAAAGTAATGATTTATATTGCGGGAATAAACTGCCTTTTCAATAAGGTAAGGAGAGTTGAAAGGAAGTCAGAATTTATTTTAATGCTTGCTTATGAATGTGTTATTTCCTACTTTAAATAATACAGTTGGTCTTCTGTATATGGAGAAAGGTATTGGGATCCTTAACTGATGTGGAAAAAGGAGGGGTGGAGACAGATACAATGCTACCAGTAATAACGTTCTGTGTCATTTTGGCCTAATTTTTGGTTGATGGAAGTGTGTGCTGTGGCTATTTCAAGATCTAAAACCAAGATAAAATAGAAGACAGACAGCTTGCATTTGTTTAATTTTATGGATGTTTAAGTATAATTACTTAACTATATACATTTGCTACAGGAGAGGCAGTTGACATTTGGCTTGTTACTCAGGTCCAAATTGTTTCTGCATTTCCTGCTTTTCTTGCAATAATGCCAGAGGTTTCTCCCAAGCTTTTAAAAATGCATGAAACTTATTGGATGATACCAACATATACCACCCAGAGAAGGAATTCAGAGATTTGGTTCTACAGTCAGTAGTGCAGAACTTGTATTGTTTTATAAGATCCACCCACTGGTAACGTTAAGTGTATGAATAGGTAATGGTAGATTAGGGCCTAATTGTGGCATTACTTTAGACCAAATGAAATAAGGTGTTTTCAGAGCAAATAGATAAGAAGCCATCACTTAGGAAGCTTTGGAGAAAACTCACTGATTGCCTGTATGAACGTTTTCTGCATATCAGTATAAACCATGCTTCTGAAGATGTAAGCACGATGTACGAGAAACCAAAAGAGGTAAACGTTCTGCTTCATACTTAATAGCATATCTGTATTTGAGTAGAAACCAGTATAGAAATTGTTATTGTGTACACATTTTTCATATTGTACTTTGTCAGCCTCAGTCATATATTTGATTGAAAGTGTTTGTGCATGTGCAGCTGTTTAACAGTTAATGATCTCATCTTGTAAAATGCAGTATAGCAGTGAACCACTGTTGAAGTCACGGGGTTGGATAGAGATTCAAGTTTCAATTTATTAAAAAAAAAAAGCCCCCACAACAAAACTTTCTAAAAATTTGTTTTAATTAGCAGGTTTCTCTTAGGTATCTGACAGTACTTTCAGTCATTCTCACTGCTTCCCCAGCATAGTCATTTGTTCAGTTCTTAAGTTTGTGTTATTTGTTTGGGTCATTCATATAGTTGAGATGGACAAAACCATTTTAAAAATAGAAAAATAATAATTAAAATGGTGAGACTGGGAACATAAATGTCTGAAATTGCTTAAAGTCATCCATTTTTTTAATTGACTTGACCTCTACTGTCCCATTACATATCTTTGTCCCTCAAAACTTAAAGTAGCAGTATTGCTTAACTTTATTTTATGTAAATGTTAGGCAAACTTTTTTCAAAAGTGCCAACTTCTCAGTCCCACTTTGAAAAGAGTTGTTGGACTTAGAAGCCTAAGTGGGTTAAAGGCTTTTGAACATGGGACAAAGGTATATCCTTTTGATCATAAGGAGAGAACACAGCTTAAGCTGAGCTGTGTTAATTGACCATGCATGCTCTTTGAACTTGTTGCAAGTGCAAAGTAAAAGGTATTAACTCAAAAGGTTTTAAGGAACAAATGAGCATATCTATGCCACATTTTTTTTTCTTGTTTAAAAATTAGATGTACGTACAAATGCACATATGTAGCAAATATAAAGAAAAAATTCTGGGTCAGAAAAGAAGATTTATTTTTTTTTTTCCCCCTCCTTAACTTGTAGAAATTATAGTGCTTCCTTGCAAAGTGAAATATTTCCCTCCTAACTATGTAGGTTTACTGTGTGACACACGCTATGCTGTGTACACCCTTCTTGTGTATTAATAATGATATCTTTTTACTTTTCATGGGATCAAAGAGTTTAAAATGTTGAAAGTAATTTCTGGAAAACTTTTTTTGCATGGTAAGATTATTTTAAATTATTAGTTAAAAAATAAACTCTCTCCATGATTAAACATTAAAATACCACTTTTAGGTACTGCATTGAACATCATTGCCCTGTTCTAATCTATTCTAAAAATTAAGCAAAGTATCTTTTTTTTATTATTGTAATTCTAAAAAGTGAGAACTCTGATATATGCACTGAAGTGTATTACAAAGACATAGTAATAGTTCAGCTAGCACAACTTGGCTGTAATGTTTAAGGTACTTTGGAACAAATTCAGTCTTCCACTGAATTTGGTTTTCATCTCCTGTATTTTTCAAATTCTTCTGGATTTCATTACTACTGAACATTTTGTAAAACCTTATGATTGTTCTCCAGAGTGTAAAGTTGTTAATATCCATCTGTTGTTTGCTGTTGTAAAAACATTTATTGTTATAGTATGAAAAAAGAGGTGTTTTTAGTGTTTTATATTGGTATGTACCAAACAATGTACAGTATTCTGCATGCTTGTGTTTTAAGTATGTATGTATTGTTGAGTAGTAAGAGCCATGTGCTCTAGCTTTCTATGTATATCATTTTGACTGTCATCAGTGGAAGTTTTGCCTGGTCTCAGAAAGCAATGTTTGGGCCTAAATGTTAGACTGTAGCCATAAACCTTCACTACTGCACATACTATGCCTGTACACTGTATATACTTATGTTATGCATTATTTTCTCATCAGGAAAGTATCTTGAGTATCTAAGAAAATAATTAGCAATATCTTGCTAGTTATGTCTATATATCTATAAGCTTTGGCAAAATTAAGTATTGGAGGGCTTGACAGTGTGTTTGCTATTTTGTATCATGCGTGCAGGTATTGTGACATGCAAAACATGGCTCTTAAGGCAAAGGTGTTCTTTTTGTTTGAAATAGCAGATGAAGCAAGGTGTCAAATATGAGTATCCTTTCATTCTCTATATGTTACCAAAGGAAACAGGTGGGAGGTAAACCATTTGAATTTAGCATGAATTGCAACTAGTCTTAACTGGAAGACACTTTTTTTTGTTCTCCAAACCTACAGGATGGATATATGTTTGGTTTTTTTTTTTATACCTGTGTTAGCTGAATGAAAGATTCGCGTGTAGAACTCAGTGAATTAGCAAAGACTTAGACTTTAAAAAAAACTTGAAGAAGTGGGCCCATCAAGCCAACAATGAATCTTCCTTCCCTGCTGTAATCTGAAATACCTATGCAAATAGACAGTCTCTCCTACTTATATAAGTAGGTAAACTGACACTATGTGTGTTTGTTTTATGCACACAATTTAAAAATGCTGATATTGGACAGTATATTCTAATTGGCTATTTTCTTTGCTCTTCATTAAAGCAGAAAACTTAATTATTTTGAAAGAGCATTGCAACCTTTTCTTATTATCTTATATTGATCCATACTTATACTCGCACTGAACGCTTGAAAATAATTTTAGGTAGTTACAACAGTATGTATTTATGATTAGAAAACAAAAAAATACTTAATATATATCTTGATGATGTGTGTTGAAACTAGATTGGTAAGTATCTCTTACTTTGGAGAAGCTATTTCTAAGGTTATCTAATTTGATTCTGGATGACAAACACTGATATATTCTATTATATATAGACATATACATCCATATATAAAAATAACTGTATTTGAGGAAAACATGAATCATCATCGTGATATCAATGTGATCTCATGATTTCACATTTGCTGGAAAAGAGCATATTAATTTTTTTAATGCGTGATCAAGGAATATTTTATTTTCAGCCCTTATAAAGGATTTTCTTGTGGGTTGGGTTTTTTGTTTGTTTTGATTTTCCTTCTTCTTTAGAAGTGATCTACTGTAGTTAATGGAAATTAGCTTAGAACCTCAATAGTCAAAGAATTCTGACTAACTTAATTTTGCTCATATGTCAAAAAGCCAAGGGACCCCAAATTTGTACTTCCCATTAAAAACAATATTGAATTTGTACAGGAGGGAAACATATATGCTGAACAGAGGAATCTCTTGAGAAGGGACTTTTAGGTATATATTGTGATGTTAAGAAATAATTCTGTGTTTTTAGCTACTTCAAATTATTTTTGTTGGTGTATAAAGGCAATGGCAATTTCATAAGGGCAGCATTTCTTTTGAAGTAATATGACAATCTCTGTAAAATTAATCCCAGGAAGGTGTGGAAATAGCATTATAAGGTAGATGTGTGTTTCTTGTTCTGCTGAATGGAATAACACTCAGGAAAGATGTGTTCTCATACTTGAACAAGACTGTATGAACAGCTGTTGCTAATAAAATTATGGGAATTTTTTCAACATTCACCTTTTATTTGCTCTACTTATTTAAAAAGTCTGACTAGCAAGAATCAAGAGCAAGAAAGCAATATCAAAACTGAGGAAGGACTTGAATGTAGGAAATACTATGAAGCCATATATACGGTATTCTTAAGATCAAAGAAGTAAGCGTGCAGCAGGCTTTAAGTATTGTGTTAACCCTGTGCAAAGAAATGAGATACTTAGACTCATGCCCTTCAGTATTAATGTGATACTACAGTTTGGAAAGTTTTAAAAGTTACTGGGGAAGTTCCAGGAACAACATAAATGTGGGGTTTTTTGTTTGCTTGGTTTTTTTCAAGCTAAATTTAAGAACAGATTAGAATAGTTCAGTTGGAAGGGACCTACAATGACCATCTAGTCCAACTGCCTGACCACTTCAGGGCTGACCAAAAGTTAAAGCATATTTTTAAGGGCATTGTCCAAATGCTTCTTAAACACTGACAGGCTTGGGACATCGACCACCTCTCTAGGAAGCCTCTTCCAGTGTTTGACCACCCTCTCAGTGAAGAAATGTTTCCTAATATCTAGTCTGAACCTCCCCTGGTGCAGCTTTGAGCCATTCCCATGCGTCCTGTCACTGGATCCCAGGGAGAAGAGCTCAGCACCTCCCTCCCCACTTCCCCTCCTCAGGAAGCTGTAGAGAGCAATGAGGTCGCCCCTCAGCCTCCTTCTCTCCAAACTAGACAAACCCAGAGTCCTCAGCTGCTCCTCATGGGACATGCCTTCCAGCCCTTTCACCAGCTTTGGTGCCCTCCTCTGGACACATTCAAGGACCTTCACATCTGTGCTGGTTTTGGCTGGGATAGAGTTAATTTTCTTCATAGTAGCTAGTATGAGGCTATGTTTTGGATTTGTGCTGAAAACAGTGTTGATAATACAGGGATGTTTTTGTTATTGCTGAGCAGTGCTTACACAGTCAAGGCCTTTTCTGCTTCTCACACCACCCCACCAGCGAGGAGGCTGGGGTGCCCAAGAAGTTGGGAGGGGACACAGCTGGGACAGCTGACCCCAGCTGACCAAAGGGATATTCCATACCATATGACATCATGCTCAGCATATAAAGCTGGGGGAAGAAGAAGGAAGGGGGGGACATTTGGAGTGATGGAGTTTTGTCTTCCCAAGTAACTGTTATGTCTGATGGAGCCCTGCTTTCCTGGAGATGGCTGAACACCTGCCTGCTGATGGGAAGTAGTGAATGAATTCCTTGTTTTGCTTTGCTTGTGTGCGTGGCTTTTGCTTTCCCTATTAAACTGTCTTTATCTCAACCCATGAGTTTTCTCACTTTTACCCTTCTGATTCTCTCCCCCATCCCACCAGGGGGAGTGAGTGAGTGACTGTGTGGTGCTTAGCTGCTGGCTGGGGTTAAACCATGACAACATTCTTTTTAAATTGTGGGGCCCAGAACTGCACACAGTACAGGTGAGGCTGCACCAACGCTAAATACAGCGGGATAATCACCTCTTTTGACCGGCTGGTTATGCTGTGTTTGATGCACCCCAGGATGCGGTTTGCCCTCTTGGCTGCCAGGGCACACTGCTGACTCCTATTGAGCCTGCTGTCGACCAGCACCCCCAGAAGGGCTGCTCTCCAGCCACTCCTCTCCCAATTTATACTTGTGAGAGTATTTCAACTCTTAAGTCTTTAATCTGAATGTTAATTCTCTTGCTCATGTTAGAGAATGTTGGATAAGAATGCCTGAAACTATTTCAACCCATGTTTCTGGGTAAATGGGATTCGGCCAGAAAGTCAGACAGAAGGTTTCCGTAGCAGCAAATGCTAACTTATAAGGCCAGAAAAACTCAAATGCATAAAAGTTGAGAAAGATGCCATCGTTCTTTGTACTTTTAGGAACCTATCAGGCTTGGGAAACTGAGGATCTAATATGGGACTTCTTTCTTTTTTTTTTTTTTTTTTTTTTTACTCTGATACTGGATTTATGAAGCACTATGTGTGCCACTTCATCTCATAGACCAGGGCAATACTAGCAACAAAAATTAAATGCTTGTACTAGGTCTGGCTGGGATGGAGTTAATTTTCCTCATAGCAGCCTGTATAGTGCTGTGTTTTAGATTTGTGACTAAAACAGTGTTGATATCACCAATGTTTTGGCTATTGTTGAGCAGTGCTTTCACAGTGTCAAGATTTTCTCTTTTTTTTTTTTTTTTTTTCCTCCCCCCCCCCATGAATAAGTGTGGGGGAGGGTAGGAAGTTTGGAGGGGGACAGACAGGACAGCTATTCCATAACATATGATGTCGTGCTCAGCAATAATGTTGCTGAAATGTTCGTGGTTATGGCATTTGTCTTCCCAAATAACCGTTGTACATGCTGAGGCCCTGCTTTCCAGGAAGTGGCTGGACATCTGCCTGCTGATGGGAAGTAGTGAATTCCTCTTTTTGCTTTGCTTGCACGTGTGGCTTTTGCTTCACCTATTAAACTGTCTTTATCTTGATCCACAAGTTTTCAGCTTTTGCTGTTCTGATTCTTTTCCTCATCCTGCTGTGGAGGGAGTGAGCAAGTGACTGGGTGGGGGCTTAGCTGCTGGCCAGGGTCAACCCACCACAGTGCTGAAAACAAAGGAATGGCTTATGCATCTTCAGCAGGTTCTGAGGGGGAGGGGAGAGAGTGAATGTGAATGCCTGAGGGTTAATCTTCTACAGTGGCAAGTAGTTGAACTTGTGGCCCACTATTTAAAGGTGTTGAGCATTCACCTGCCCATTGGCTTTTAGAGGGTCGATGTGGGTGTATGAATTCACCTGTATAAAAGCTTTTGTGATATATATGAACCTATAAGAGAAGACTGATTTTTTTTTTTTCCTTCAAATAGGAAATGTATGACCACGACCATTAATTTTAGGGCAAAAAAATGCAGTCTTGAGCTAAAAACTCTTAGAGATGGAGGTACTTGCACAATTCTTGGTATATTATAAAAAATAACTTTCCCCTGTAAAACATTGTCCCTGTTCTTAGCTTGGATTTGTCCAGGATTTGCTTCTAGTCACTTGTTATTATATCTTGTCTATTTTGACCTCTGATATTAGATATCTGACCCGTGGACACTTAGAAACTGAGACCAAGATACTCATTAATCTTTGTATCTATCATGAAGCTAAATTAATTGATTTCCTAATGCTAACTGTAGGGTGAATTTTTGAATCCTTTAATCATTCTTATAGTTCTCTTTTCAATTCTTTCCAACATCACTTCTGAATTACAGACAATGAGAAATGAACACTGAGGCGTATATATTCTTTACTACAAGTACAGAAGTAAAATTTCTCTTCTGCTAGTTGAGATTTGTACAAGGAATACAACAGCCTTTTTAGTTACGGCATCAAACTATTCGTCTTTAGATGACTATCTACCATAACTAAAATATTCTTCAAAATAATTGCTTTTCAGGGTGGGTTCATTCATCATTTGCAACCTGCTTTCTCTATTCCTGTATAGTTAACCTTACATTTAGCTATATTCGGAAGCACAGTCTCTGCCTGTTCCTGGTTTACAGGTTATTCCAATTACTTCACATCATCATATCCTCTTCTTAATTTACCAGTTCACAGCTTTTGTGTCACCTACAGGTATTGTCAGTAATAATTTTAGATTTTTCTTCTATCTTGTGGGTAAAGATACTTAAGTTTCTTATCAGGATGGGAGTGTCACTGGGATCCTATTAGAAACAGAGCTGTCTGAGGACTTTCTCTTATGTAATTTAATACTTACTGCTTAAACAACTCTAATGTGTGCTATGTTTGTTTGTTGTATGACACCAAATCAGTTGCTTAGCAGAAGTCTAGTTCCTCAAAACTGCTGCATTTATAAACCAAACCATTAGAACTGTTGTAACTGCATAACTCTTGGTATGCAATCTCTCCCTCATCCCATTCCCATCCTTGGCTGTTTTTTTTTTGTTTGTCTTTTTGTTTTTGGGTTTTTTTTTGTGATATTTCAAGACTTATAAGGCAGGAGGGCTTCTCAGTCAGTTCTTCTAAAACTCTTTAAGAGGTGTCTTGACCTGCTGAGTAACAATGTTCTAACTTTAGTAACTGCTCTGTAACATCTTCAGTAACTGCTGTAGTGGGAACTCTTTCATTGTCACTTTAAATATGATCTGTGTTTCCCTAAAACCAAAACAGAAATATTTACAAACTATGTGTGGATTTTCTGTGTTAATATGAAGAGCCATATCCATTTAGTAAAGGACCAATGCTGTTTTAAGTATTTTTTGGTATGAAAATGTGAAGTTTAAAAAAACAACAACAAAAAACCCAAAAAAATCTCTGGAACCCTTGAGTTCTTCATTTGACTTCCCCCCCCCCCTCCTCTTAACAATTTTTAATACTTCCCAAGGTTTTGGCTTACCTATTTCAACTTTCTCTTTTTACCTCCCCTCTTATCCAGACTGCTTTTACTGTTTTTCAGGCTTTCTTGTTTTGTGGAATTGAGGATGTCTAGCTATTTAATGAAATGTTCTGAAATGACTCTGTTGTTCCCATTTTAAATTTAAATGCAGTTGTTCTCACTCCTAATTCTGTCAGCTTTTGTTCAAGTATCTCTCATGAAACATGAAGTATTTGTACTACTGGTGTTGGACTACTTTTGCTTGCACATAGCAAATGTAATAGAGTCATGATCACATCCTCTAAAAGTTACTTTTTACTTCAGTTCTGCCACAAGTTCTTTTTCTTAATATGCTAAGATGTATTTCTGTATGGTGCTTTTCTGTGTTAGAAAATTATAATTTCTGAAATACAGAAATTCCAAGGTCATTTGCTTGATACTTTTAGCATCAGTTACATGGCCCTGGGAGACTATTACCTCCTTCCCTTTTCATTAAAGTTAACTGTTTAAAGAGCCCCACTCAGTTGTCTGTCAAATCAGCTGTGACTTGGTCATCTGTCATGGCTCCAGCTTTTGTGTCAATTTTTTTATCTATTAGAATTTAAACTGAAAACCTTAAAGATCACTGGCTAGAAGCCAATTTTGAAGCACAGAAATGTTAATCACTGAACTTTCACTCATGTAAATCTTTGCTTCAGTTATACCTCCCTGTTCAAATTTAATCTGTATGTTAGCAAATTTTTGAGTTTATCACCTATGCATCTAGCATTTTTGTACAGACAGTTGAATTTCCTCTTTTAATTTGATGCTTTGTTTAATTTTAATCTTATTTTGATTTTTTTTTTTTCCTGCTAAATAAGTGCACTATTGTTTTCCCTCTCATTCTTCCCTTTCAGTAGTGAAATGATACTCTGGCCTCTTTGGCCAGTCTGTCTTTCTGAATGTTGTTCCTTTTAATGATGAGAACTATCCAAACTCTATAACTCCATCTTCCACATACATCCAGTGACTGTTCCCCAAAACAAAACTCTCTATCATATATTCTTTACCTGTCCAGGAGTTCACCTCTAGGTGTTGTGGTTTTTTTTCTCCTGGTATGGAACAGGATTGTTGTTTAAATTGGGTGTCAAGCTAATAAATGTGGGGTGTTTAGATATTTATGATTTGGAAGAATCAAAATTATTGGTTTCATAGCAAAACTGAAGTATCATCAGTGGATACTCACAGATGACATGTTCACATATGTTCAATTTTGCTGTCACTGTCTGTGTTAAATATAGTTAAGCAAGTCCCATGATCTATTGTCAGGGACTTGCTTGCATCCAAATAGAGTGCACTGTAATGGAATAGCTATCCCAGCCATATGCACCTACCCCTTGGGATACCTGTAGACTTCTCTTATGTACTATATGCGCTGTGCTCATGGCTCATCTACCTCATGAGCACTATATGACTATACACCAATGCCTTTGTGCAAGGGGCAATGCTTGGTGGATGTTGGCAGCAGCTATTTAGCACTTTGAGAAATATGAAAAAAGTGTCATGTTACACCTTGAGAAACAATGACTTTGGAGGACTGTTATAAGGCCTTCTGCATTTTCTGCAAAGGGTCCAAGTGTGTCCTTAACAGCTGCATGGTTCTTGTTCTCCTGAAGGAATTGAATGCTCCAGGACTTAACTGCAAGTGGAAGAGTCTGGGATGCTTACAGTATACCTTCTCTCTCTGATCATAGTCTAGCTTTTGGTCATGGCCAAACTTAATCTTACCAAGATGAGGATTTGGGGCCTGTGGGACTGCGTTGTCCTATGTGCCTGTGGTGACCAGCAGGTTGTACATAATTTTCAGATGTAGATGAACACAGCTGAAGCATGGTTGGGATTTGACTCCTGCTCTCCAGCACTGACACATGCAGCCTGAGCTCCTGTACCCCCTGGAAATTAGTTTCCTTGTCTAGTAGAACATTTAAATCCCTGACTCATTCTGCTTGGTGGGCAGGGATTTTGGGGTTAGTGAGTCCACAGTGAGTGTGCCGCAGCATCATCTTGCAGATGCGTATGAGCTATGTTGCCAGTTCACCCAGACCTTTAATTAGCGTGGCTGGGATCTTACTATGCTGCCCCTCACTTATCAGTTGCTCATGTGCTCAGGGATTTAAAAAAGATTATTTTGCAGACACTCCTGGGCCACTATGACTGGCTACTTGAGGAAAATCAGTGAAACCCTTAGTTCTGCAGTTTGGAGGGCTTCCAGCAGTAGTAGGCCAGCACACTTCTTTTCAGGGAGTAGCAGCCTCTGTGCTGGTAGTCTATCATGTGGGGTAGACAGCAGGATATCTTGTTACTCTGGATTATGGGCTCTTTTGGGTAGCCTAGGGCTATGTTTCAACTGAACCCTGAACATCTACAGGATTGAGGCAGAATGTAGCTTCAAGTAGTTGACTGTAAGCCAAGGGGCCTTCAGGACTGACCTGGTATCAGTATCCCCAGTGTGGTCAGCATCATTGTGCAAGGGGTTTGGCAAATAATTACAAATGGAGTGGTCACAGCAGGATTGAGACCTTCCAACTCGGGTACACACAGTTTGGCAATGCCCCTAATGCCATATGTGAAGTACTTAATGATACTGTGCACATAAGCCCAGGCCAGTACCAACACATCCTGATAAATAACGCTTGATCATGATAAAAAACTCGGCTCTTCTGCCCAGTGCTCAGAGGCTCTCTGTCTACTGCCAGCAAATTCCCTTTGCGCACAAAACAAAACCTTTTTTAAGTAACACAAGATAAAAACGCTCTCTTCTCTTTCCCTCCTAACACTCGCTAACATAAGTGTGCTATAAAGTCAGGAGATTTTGCAAAGGCCAAGATCTATCTGTAGGTTCCTTTTTTAATATAAAACTGCTGCTCAGTGCTCTTATGGTAACTAGGCAGTGAAATCCTTGAAGAGGGTTAGGTCTCAACAGATAGATCTTCTTTAGCCTTCAAGTAGTCATGCTTGGCTCTTTGCCATTATTTTCTAAAAAGGGCAGGCAGACTTCTGATTTTTCCTTTTATATCCCTGTGTTTTGTTTTTATTTGTAGTGGTCTTCTGAGCCCTCAGTCTGTGGAACTTCTTTGCATCTTGAGCTGAAAAAGCAAACAATGACAAGTCATTTCCCAGGCTCTCCTTAGCTGATTCCAATAATGGCTATTAGTGGAGTTGGCTTTTTGATGCTATACTATTTTCTTTCTCTGAAAATCCATAAATGATAAGGAAAAATCCATTTGAATACTGGATTATCTTTTTTCTGTCCTTTCCCAGTAGCCCGCTTTAAATGTACTAAGGCCTTTGTTTGCTATAAAGATTTGTCTTTCAGTCTCTCTGCAGAATAAATTGTTTAAAAAAACCCCACACAAAATAACTTCCATGTTATTGAATAGAAGAAATGGAGAAAACCTTGATGCTTTAGGTGTGCACTTTTTTCTTCAGCCAAGTATAGTGATCCTGTTAGTTTTCGAATATATCTTCTCCTATGATGAAGTACTCTAGAATATCCCAGGTTTCCTTCATTGAGAGGACTGTAATGAGGAAGTCTAGAAATTAAGTTTAGGTTTGCAGTTGTAAATGAAGGTTTTCCTTCCTGCCATTCTCCTTTTTTATTCAATTGCCTTACTAATGAATCCTCTTTCTGGAGATCATAGGTCAGGATCTTTCTCACTCTTTTCCAATTTGGATAGTTTAAAGAGATTAAGTCTATAGGAAGGCTACTTAAAACCAGACAGGAAATACTTAATTGTTTCCCTTAGCATTTTCTCTTGGAGCAGAGGGGAAAATGATTCTCTCCAAGTCTTTTTGAAGCAGAAGACCTCCCTGACCAATTGATATTGCAAATTGAAGCATTTAATGCTTTCAAAATAATCTTGTTCTGGATTTGGGCAGTCCTTTAAGTCTGTCAGCAAGCAAGGTAGATTGTTTTTCTAATAATGCAGACTATTGCAATTCTATATTGTGACAGAAATGTCACCTAGGAGTGTTTCTTCTTTTCTTAAGCTAACAGTATCTCTGTAATGATAAATATCGTGGGCCTTATTCTCCTCCCAGTAATCTCATTGTAATTATAGTTCTTCAGAAAAATGCTGGAAATGACACTAGGCTTTGTTCCTGGATCAATTTAATGAATCCACACTCACCATCATTTCTCAAACAAAACACTGATTCAGGCTGATCTAGGTTTTGGGTGTTGGGTTTTTGGGGTTTTTTTTTGTTGTTGTTGTTCCCCCCCCATTTGCTTTATAGTGCATTTGATGTTATAAATTATCAGGGAGTCAGACCAATATTGCTATTTGTCTTTGAACCACTTAATTACTATGGCTTGGATCCTGCTGGATGATTCTATTTCTAAATGATCAGGAGTTTGCTTTCAACTGAGGACTCTGGATCAGTATTTTCATATAATAACTTTTCTGTTTGGAAAAGTATCGTACTGACACTAAGTATTCAAGTTGGGGGGGGAGAGAGGAGGAAGGAGATATTACTCTTGCAGATGATACTGTTCCCCATCTATCTTATCATCCAATTTATAGGCTGAGATGGAAAAGAGACCAAGGTACCAAAGCGGTAGCTTTTAGTAATTTATGTTGCACTAGAAATGCTTGCCAAGGAGTAATAAGATTTTCATGTTACCCAGACTTCACTAAATGTCTGAACTAAGCTTCACATTTAAATATATTGGGAACATCATCTTGTTATAATTCCATAAAAAAATTACTATTTATAGGACTTCCTTGAAAGATACAACAAAGGATATAAACAGAGATTTCTGTAAACTAGTTCGCATGAGTAAAACAGCAGAGTAATCCAGCAAATATTGCTTGTAAATATTTCTGAAACTTAGAAATGTTCATGAAGAATTAGACAAAAAGTTGTGTTTGAAATAAGTTGCAGTAGTTCAGAAAATGAAAGGAACCAGAAATCAAGAAAACAAAATATAACAATTAAATATAGCTATTCAAAAGTGAGGGGAAAAAGAAAATTTACAGTAGTTTGCAAAAATGCAGGTGACAAAAATGCTTTTATTTCACCTGTAGCATTGTGTGGCTGTGTTGAAAAGAACCTAGTTAATCAGCAAATCTACCCTTTCATTACCTGTATATGCTGTTTGCATATGTCAGTTGTCTGACCAAAGCTATCTTCCACAAGAGGATGGGGTTGATCTTGCTGCAGCTGGAAGAAGTAATCCTAGTTTCAGCACACAGTGTGCTGCCCCCAGTGCTGGCTCTGGTACTTAGTAGACCCCTCATTTCAGCTCTCTAAACTGGCAGAAAACTTTTCACCCTTTTGTACTGATTACTGAGATGTACTAATATTTTTGGTGGCACCAGTAGTCATTTGTTCTGAAAAACCTTATTATGAGATGTTCCAGACTATGCAGTCATACTGGTGTTTGGAAATAATTTTGACTAATATTTTTGAATGTGTATATGGAAGGTCCTGTCACTGTCTCCTCTAAATGTGTGTTTAAAACCACTGAAATTCAAGGCGTTTATTTCCGGTACATCTGTCTTTAGTTACTGGCTCCTCACACTGCAGCTATTGGCAGACTTGCACACCTGAATGCATGCATTTATCCTCATCATGTCACATTGTGTAGATGAAGAATCTATTTCAAGAGATTCCAGGATTCCCAGAGAGAACTGGGTCCTCCATCAGGGAGCACTTCAGTACCTGACTTATTTGCCCATTGACCTGATTTAGAAGCCTAGGCAGAATAGGATTAGTGAGTAGGCACATGTATAAATAATAAGAACTGTGAGGTCAAGGCAGAATCAGAAAGAAGCCAGGACTCTACCTTTTGTCTGATGGTGAAAACATGGTAATTTTTGTTCCTTTTATCTGATGATGCTTCCTACTTTTCAATACATGGAAGGAAGACATACTGCAGTGTAGACTGATAGCAAGTTTGCTTTCTTGAGAGGTTGAAGATGGGAGTTTGAATTGTATTAGGCAAATGAGGGAAATGAATTAAAACTTTTCCACATCCAGCATGACTCTGCTAAAGACTAAGCTGTTTTATGTAGAAGAGGTTATTGCCTCCTCTGTTTGTATTTTGAAGCAGAGAAATTGCCCTCACACTGTATGACAAGTTTGCTTTGGTAGATAAACTCTATCAGATGAGCCACTCTGGGAGGCAAAAAGATGTTTTAATTTATGGACTCTGGTGCTTAAGAATGTGGGACTAAACTCCTTTGTCTTGTCAACAATGGGATGCTTTAGGATGTCAGAAGCAAAATTCTAAACATCTGGGGAACTTAAATGTCAAAAACAGAGGCAGTATGGATTTTGTATAGTAGAAATACAGAGCAGCAGAGCAGATATGTAGAGACTTTGCATTTGTGGAGTTGGGCCTAAATCCCAAACCATTCTTTCTTTTCTTGTTGCTGTGAAGGGAAATTCAGACTGAACATGTCTTACAGTTGTTGACAAAGGCCCCGCTAAGGACAATCAGTGAAATTCTCAAAAAGAACAGCAGGATGCACATCTGGAGAGTAAGTCAAAGCCTCAGTTCAGAGCCCTAGTTTCCAGGTAGAAAATGTGTTCTCATCACATACCTAATGAGTGACTTTTTGTAATGGTATGTGTATTGCTCTATCATCTTCTGCCTCAAATTCAGGGGTCTGCAAGTTTGGGTCTTCAAATTTACAACAGACTATTGCTATGCTGCCAAATCTGATTGGTTAAGGAACTTTGGAAGCCTAAATATAATGCTAAATAGATATGTTAAAGATACTTTTGAAAAAGCTGTTTTGTTAATTAATATCCACGCATTCCTTACATAATCTTTGGTCAAATTAAGCAAGAATTAATAAATAGAATAAACTAACAAAATACTAGCTGGTATTTGTTGTTTCTGGTTTTGTAGCAATGACATTGAGAAGGGTTCAGTTAATTTTTGCTTGCTTTTTTTTTTTTTTTTTTTTTGATCCTGGTTGGTAAGTATTAAATATCCTTCTCAGGCCTATTAAAAATTTTTACTATATAAAGGGCAGACTTCTACTTTACAAAGCAGTATCCTAACTAAAATCAACAAACGCACTTTGTGTGGATGTGTCAGAATTTTATCAACTTTTATGAAATAAATATGCTATGATCAGAGTTTAATCAACTGGAACAAAGTTTAACAGTAGAGAAATTGAAGATATTCCAAATTAATTCTTGCTTTCACTCTGCTTTCTTTTTGGATGGTAACAGCTCAATAGTATTTGTAATAAAAGGGAATAGTTATTTAGCACTTTACATGTTCAGTGTATTGTACATCCACTAGCTAATCAGTCTGTCACCTTGGTGAGGCAGGTAAGTAGGTAATTATTATCCCAGTGATTGTAGGTGGGGCAATGGAGACAAAGGCTATGTCTACATTAGCAAGTAGTGTGGACAGGAGAGAGTGGGTCTGTAGGGCAAACCAATACATGTTGAGATCCTGATGTCCATGTTCCAGGGGTTGGTTGGTTTTGGTTTTGTTTTGGTTTTTGGGTTTTTTTGGTTTTTTTGGTTTTGTTTTTTTTTTAATTTTTTTTCTTCAGACCAGGTCTAGTCTGATCTCAGGGACTAAATGCCTGTTTGTGGCTAGAATGTATTAAGTGTGGTCTTGGAGTACATCTTTCAGGATGTACTTAGTTTCCATTTGCCTTCTTAATTTCATTCTAAAGGAATCCAGTTCCTCACTTGGGGATTCTTGGATGCTAATGAATAGTATATGCATAGTAAGCAGAGACAATCAGGAGGTTCACTTCAAAAGTGTGCTCCTGAACCTAACTTAGGTCTAGAGGGATACTCTGGACAGTGATTTCAAGTGGGAGTTTTGCCATGCCTACAGACTGAGAAAGCCAAGCATTCATTATGGTTGGACTCGATGATCTTAAAGGTCTTTTCCAACCTAAACAATTCTATGATTCTATGATTTTTCAGAGCTGCTAAGCACAACTCAAGTGGCAAAAGGCTTACGTTTGATAGACATCTCTAAATAGTATTTTATGTACACAGAATAAAAACTTGGCCCTAGTGATTGAATACTACTTTGCACAAAAGTGGTAGAACTGGCATTTCACCTCAGGAACTTTCCTTCCCTGTTAGTGCTGGGTGATAATGAAATATTAATCCTTTAAATAGATCGATTTAGGTTTAGAAACATCTCTTAATTACATCTGATTCTCATGAAGAACGTGAGCTGCGTATTCTCTTTTTTCTGTATATCAGTGTCAGTAATAATGTCAAAATCATTAGTCTCTTAGGTAAAAACACTTTGAATGTTTTGTACTCTTTATGGTATTTCTATATTTTAAATTGTCTAAGCCATTGACGGTGTTTCACTTGTTCATTGCCTTGCTTTCCACGTTAGACTGTAGAAAGTTTATATGGTAACCTAATTAATTGATTAGGGAAGTTTTTATTCTTTGATTAGGCAATGTAAAAACTATTCAGTTATTTGTCTTTGTTGACATCTAAATTACCAGTCTTTTTTGTTTGATTTGACTTCCTTTCAGGTAATGGTTATAACTACTGTCAGTTCACATTGCTGAATTCAAGGGAAGCATTAGTGAAGTAGGAGATGATGAGAATTAATGTTTCTAGTGTTTTTAAAAATAAGAAAGCAAGCTGGGAAAACTGCAAACAAAACTTTCAGGCTGTCTTTTTGTCAGGAAGAAACAAAAGACAGCTCCCCTCCTGCTTCTCTTTGCATGTGCAGGTATATTCACACAGCCTTTAAATTAACTTTGACCTAGGCAATATGTGTAGCTGCACAACAGTATTCTTAGAATGAGAGCTTTGAAGTTGGCTTTCCCATGTGTCAGTTCTAAGTCTACCAAAATGACCCTGACTTCTGAATTTTTCCTACACTTAAACTGGGCCAGGTGTCTAACTTGATTTACAATTATCTTTTACACGTTTCTCAGAAGTGCTTTACAAAGATTATTGGTCACCAATAAAAGTGGAAAAGGAACAGTTTAAGTTAATAGAGATGGGAAGCTTTTGATCAGATAGATGATAGAATAGGTTTAGAGCATTGGAGAAGTGTGTCTCAGAAAATATCCTAGACTAATTAGAAGGGGGGGGGGGAATCTTACTCAGCTGACTTTGTAAGGGAGCAGACTATTACACTCTAATGCTATAAGAATCAAATACTCTCCTAATTGGGGTCTTCTGTGTTATCAACAGCAAAAGGCTCCCATCCTTAGGTAGGCTATAGAACATGTATTATTTTTAAATAATAAGAAAAGTAGTTGTTTATTAAGTGAGATGAAGACAAAGCAAAATGGGTGAAAACTGAGACAAGTTTGGATTTGGACCTAGGAAATTAGCTAGCTGAATTCACAGGACGTGGAAATATAAAACATGAACTTTCTTGTCGATCATTCTCCACCTTCATGGACCAAGAGAATCTCAGACAATTTTTCTCTTATGGTGTCGTGGTTTAACCCCAGTCAGCAACTAAGCACCACGCAGCTGCTTGCTCACTCCTCCCCGCTCCCAGTGGGATGGGGAGGAGAATCGGAAAAAAAAGTAAAACTCGTGGGTTGAGATAAGAACAGTTTAATAACTAAATTAAAATATAATAATAACAATAATAAAATATAATAATTGTAATGAAAAGGAATATAACAAAAAGAGGGAGAAATAACACCCAAGAAAAGACAAGTGATGCTCAATGCAATTGCTCACCACCCGATGCCAGAGCAGCGATCCGCCCCTCCCGGCCAACTTCCTCCAGTTTATATACTGGGCATGACGTTCCATGGTATGGAATACCCCTTTGGCTAGGTCGGGTCAGCTGCCCCGGCTCTGCTCCCTCCCAGCTTCTTGCACACCTGCTTGCTGGCAGAGCATGGGAAGCTGAAAAGCCCTTGGCTTAAGATAAGCGCTCCTTAGCAACAACTAAAACATCAGAGTGTTATCAACATCATTCTCACACTAAATCCAAAACCCAGCACTGTACCAGCTACTAAGAAGGGAGTTAACTCTGTCCCAGCTGAAACCAGGACATATGGCTTCAAAGAAAATTAATAAATATCTCCTGAATTTAATTAAAAAGATGATAATTTCAAGTAAACAAATCATAGTGTAATTGCATCATGCATTGGTTTCTAGCCATGGATTGCGGCTCTGGCATCAGTCAGCAGGTGGTGAGCAATTGCATTGTGCATCACTGTTTTTTTTTTTTCCTTTTCATTACTATTATTATTATTATATTTCATTATTACTATTGTTAGTATTATATTTTACTTTAGTTATTAAACTGTTCTTATCTCAACCCACGAGTTTTACTTTTTTTTCCCCCCTCTTTCCTCCTCCTCACCCCACTGGGAGGGGGGAGGGGAAGCGGCTGTGTGGTGCTGAGTTGCTGACTGGGGTTAAACCATGACACAAAGATTGCCAGTAAAATTCATAATGGTAAATATGAATAGATGCATCTTTTTATGTTGGCAATCCTTCCTAGCAAAAGCCAAGACAACATTATTCTTTAATAACATCTCTTTCTCTGTATTGGGTTTACGTAGCGGGGGGGGGGGGGGGCTACAGGGGTGGCTTATGTGAGAATTCACCAGAAGCTGCCCCCGTGTTGGGCAGAGCCAGTTTCAGCCGACTCCAAGATGGACCTGCTGATGGACAAAGCTGAGACAATCAGTAAAGCTGGTAGCGCCTCTGTGATAACATATTTAAGAAAGGATAAAAAATGCTGCGCAACAGCAGCTGAGAGAGAGGAGTGAGAAACAATCCTGCAGACACCAAGGTCAGTGAAGAAGGAAGGGGAGGAGGCGCTCCAGGTGCCAGAGCGGAGATTCCCCTGCAGCCCGTGGTGAAGACCATGGTGAGGCAGGCTGTCCCCCTGCAGCCCGTGGAGGACAACGGTGGAGCAGATATCCATCTGCAGCCTGTGGAGGACCCCACACCACAGCAGGTATATATGTCCTGAAGGAAGCTGCAGCCTGTGGAGATCCCATGCTGGAGCAGGCTCCTGGCAGGAACTGCTGCAGCCTGTGGGGAGGGGCCCACGCTAGAGCAGTCTGTTCTTGAAGGAAACAGACCCATGCTGGAGCAGTTTGTGAAGGACTGTATCCCGTGAGAGGGACCCCACGCTGGAGCAGGGGAACAGTGTGAGGAAGGAGCAGCAGAGAGGAAGTGTTATGAACTGACTGCAACCCCCATTCCCCTGGGCTGCTCGGGGGGGGGAGGATGTAGAAGAGTTAGGAGTAAAGTTGAGCCTGGGAAGAAGGGAGGTGTGGGAGTAAAGTGTTTTGTAGTTTTGTTCTTATTTCTCACTATCCTACTCTGTTACAATTAATTGGCAATAAATTAAATTAATTTCCCCAAGTCAAGTCTGTTTTGCCCGTGACAGTAACTGGTAAGTGATCTCCCTGTCCTTATCTCGACCCACGAGCTTTTCGTTGTATTTTCTCCCCCTGTTCTGTTGATGGAGAGGAGCGATAGAGCAGCTTGGTGGGTGCCTGATGGCCAGCTAAGGCCAACCAACCACAGGCGTTTGTGGTGCCCAAAGTGGGGCTATCGAGGAATTGGAGATAAGGGTAGTAATTGGGAGAGGTAATGGGCAAAACATGGACTGAACGTTGCTAGAGAGCGGAACAATTGTGGGAATTTTTGTTCTTGTAATTGTGGTGAAGGAATGAGGGGTGGAGTGTGTGTAAATTGTCCACTGTTGTCAATGTTGTGATGATGTTATTTTGACTTTGGTGTGGGGAATTCTTTTTGTTGATGTAAGTGAAGTTTGTGAAGATTGCATGATGAATATAATCTCCCTGTCCTTATTTCAGCCCACGAGCTTTTCTATCGTATTTTCTCCCCCTGTCCAGTTGAGGAGGGGGAGTGATAGAGAAGCTTGGTGGGCACCTGATGGCCAGCCAAAGTCAACCCACCACAGGAACTAATCTGAGAAGTGATAAGTCACATATAGCTGGCTTAACCACACCAGGCTCAAATCTGTTCTCATTCAGGTAAATAGATGTTTCACCACTGAATTGGAAATGAATAGGATCAGGACCTGTACATATAATTTTGTGATATCTTGCAAAGAACTGTTTCTCAAATAGAAATTAAAAAGCATTAGAACAGGTTAATAATAAACTTGTAACGGTAGAGCTGCATTAGACTAAATATAGGCAATTAGTGGAAAAATTAAGTGTTCTGCTCTTTTCACTTGACAGTTTAGTTTAAAAAAATATAGTGGTTACTAGAAAATTAGAGTGAACTTTAAATAAATTTGACTTCATTTGTTAGTATGCTATAACAAAGATGAAGTCACTTTTCAGGACAGCATTTAAACATGTTTAATCTTATTAACTACTGAGTCCAGTAGAATTTAGTGAAATGAAAGAGGGCTAATAAATTAATTTATAAAGCTTGGTATTTGTACATAACTAAGTTACACATGCAAAAAAAATTATTGTGGAGCAGCTGATATGTGGTAACTATTCACACCATGGTAACTTGGTTCTTGGGCTCTTCCTTCCCATTTTAAAAAGCTATTTCGATACTTGGGTTAGTAAGTGATGTGCAGAAATTTTTCTAAAGCATCTAATGCTTTTTATTCTTTATTTTTAAAGAATGCCTCTGCAATGATTAAAAACCCTTGCAATATATTCTCTTTATCTCTAAGTTTTGTACCCTTATTCACATTAATAAAGCCATAGTTTGCAATAATCTGTTGGGACTACTTAAAAAGTAAGGATGTAAGAATAAAATCCTTAATAAGGTTTCTGTGATTAACCTTTCCTGAGGTCATTATCACTTTCCTTAATTTATTTTTCCAAGCTGTTCTGTAACTTAATTTTTTGAAGAAGTGCGACTGTATATTTGCTGTACTACTGAAATCAGTAAAATTGGTAATGGGAGATCATGGAGTGATTTAGTATTATTATTATTGAAAATGATCTGAAGCTCTCTTCTGTTCACTTACATGGTTCAAAGATCTTCAAGAGGAGATTGAACAGCTAGGTGTGGGTTTGTATGAAGGAGCTGTGTCTGAATGGCATGCATGGTCAACGGATGTGACAGTTCATTCTTTGGTGGTGAATGGGGATCTCTAAATTGTAAATTCTGCAAAATTATATCCAAAGCCGTATGGGGAGTCTGTTAATCAGAAATTGTGAAGTTAGTGGAAGGAGTAGTGTTTATATTAATAATTTTCCTTGTTTGAAAAATGATAGTTTTCAAAGGGACTTTTATAATAAAAGATTGAAGGCCTTTAGGGCAACAGTGTAGTTATGCTGTTGCTTTTTTATACATCTAAAAGGGCTAGGCTATTTTTTTAGTCATTATAAGCTATTATCTGTAGTTTCTGTCTATGTGTCCAGGGCAGACCTGAGAACAAAGAAAACATTCTTAACTTCTGTTGTATTTCCCAGAGTTTGTTTTTCACAAGATGCTTTCATATGTTCCTATCCCACTTAAACTGTAGCCTCTAAATCCTTTTTATCTGATTTAGAGACTACAATTTATCAAAAAGTTTTTCTATTTTTAACTTATAAGAATTTAAGATCAGTTATGTTTCCTCCACAAATTCATGCACATGTGCCTTCTTACAGTTGCTGAAGAAGGACTTACAGGCCTGGTGTAATTTTAAATAAGCCAGTTGACATCTGATTGTGTGCCTGGTTGCTTGTTTTTTTGGTTGAACTGAAATTATAATATAAAAAAATTTATGAAGAATGTTGACTTGTGTGGATAACGTTTTAATAGCTGAAAATGTAAGCTAAAAATTTGGACTTGAACACTTTTAATTTGACTGTTGTGCAAAGGAATGACATATAAAATAAATGTTTATTTCCTGGAAGTTTCCTTTGGAAAAAGTAAAAAAAAAAAAAAAAAAAAAAAAGCTACAAGTTGTTCCCCCCCCCTTGTGTGAGCTGAAATTGCATTATGATTCTTTGTCAGAATATCAGAATAGGGACTGATTCCCTACCTAAGCCTATTCTTAAGTATCTTGTTCCATAACAAATAAAAATTACTAGAAATATATTTGAGTCAGTTCTGCAAAACCAGAAGCAAGTATAACTAGTGAAAAGTAGAAATATTGAAATGCTTATAAAACTGTTGTGGTTTAACCCCAGCTGGTAACTAAGCACCATGCAGCCGCTCACTCACTCCCCTCACCCAGTGGGATGGGGGAGAGAATCAAAAAAACCCCAAAAAAACCTCGTGGGTTCAGATAAAGACAGTTTAATAGGACAGAAAGGAAGGAAAAATAATGATAATATGGCAATAATAATACTAAAAAATTAGAATATACAAAGCAAGTGATGCACAGTGCAATTGCTCACCACTTGTTGACCGATGCCCAGTCAGTTCCTGAGCAGTGATCCACCCCTCCCAGCCAACTCCCCCAGTTTATATACTGGGCATGATGTCATATGGTATGGAATAGCCCTTTGGCCAGTTTGGGTCAGCTGTCCTGGCTGTGTCCCCTCCCAGCTTCTTGTGCCCCTCCAGCCTTCTTGCTGGCTGGGCATGAGAAGCTGAAAAATCCTTGACTTAGTATAAACACTACTTAGCAACAACTAAAACCATCAGTGTGTTATCAACATTATTCTCATACTAAATCCAAAACATAACACTATACCAGCTACTAGGAAGAAAATTAACTCTGTCCCAGCTGAAACCAGGACAAAACCAAAAACCTTAATTAGCTAGTGACTTAAGTGAATTTAGAATTTTTCCTCAGATGCAGAGGTAAAGCAGGATTTATAATGTCAATAACTTACTTTTATGCCAGTGAACAGCTTGTGGACTTCTATTAAACAAAAAGCCACATAACATTTCAAGAGAGAGCAGAACTATGAAGAAACTTTGGGAGAGAAAGGAGATGGCTTTTTGTAAGGTACATAAAGCTGTACCTCAGTAGTATAGCTTATTCACTAGAACTGATGTTGTTTGAATAAAACAGTAGTCTTAACGCTTCTAATTCTTGCATTTATTAAGACTTCTCATACTGTAAAAGTATCAGTGAGTAGATACTGTTTCTGAAAGGCAACAAGGAACACCGCGTATCTATAATTTCCATTGTGTTCTGACTGAGATCATCTTATGATTTTTAATGCCTTTTTAATAGGGAGCAGTTATTTATTAATCTAGCCATTTTTGGTTGATATTTTATGTGTGTGTGTATATAAATTCTATAAAAACATTGCAAAAAAAGATAAAAACCTTTTGAGGAGTTGCTGATTTGGTATATACAAGGTTACATAATCAAATCTAAATAAATATGTACTTTCAGCATATAACAAGCTGCTAGGTAATTATAAAGAGAAGCAGCAACTTTTCTTGAAGAGAACGTTGGGAGTATTAGAACCATTAGTTTTGATTTGTCTGAAAAGGCCGGAAACCATTTTCCTTTTAGCTACTGAATTAGCTCAGCTGAGCAGGTGGACAGAATGGAGCTGAATTCAAGCTAGTCTGGCTGAATGGGCACTACAGGTGAATGCTGTCTGCATAATAATGCGATGCTCTGTTGTGCTGTTAATAATTTTGCAGAAGAAATGGAATATTACGCTGTTCTTTTCAGCCATAGGAAAGAAATGCTTTAAATGACATGGCGTGTTAATACACTGTGCTGTTATGAATGCAAATGCAAAATGAAGTGACCAGATGCTTTGACTGGTAAAATATGGCCGTTTGTCCCTGATATCTTCTAATCTCATGTTCTTAGTGACCCAATAAAAGCTTCTGTCCTTCCCTTCCCCCAAGGTTAAATTTTTTTTTTTTTTTTTTTAGTTTTCATTTATTTTCATGAGCAAATACTGCATCTGAAAATGAAATTGCATTTCAGTAATCGTGTAGTTAGCATCAAAATACCTATATGGTATAGTGCATAAGGCTAGCAAGGATGTCCTCTCAGAACTTAGCTATTCAATTTGCTTTCTCTTGCTCTCTCTCTTTTTTTTTTTTTTAATAAAAAGCAGGGATTTCTCTGTGTGTGTGTAGAATCTAATTATTATTTTAATTATAAACTTGTTCTTTGATAATATTGCCCTTGACCTGATTTCTTAACTTGCAGAGTACCAATGGTATATTTGTATCTATAAAATCTTCATCACTGTGTGTGTCTGTGTATACACATGAAAGTATGCACATAGGTATATTGATATTAAAATATACAAGGAACATGATTAAAACATGAATTTATTTAATGACGACTTATTATTACCTGTCTTGCTAGATTTGAAATGGTTGAAATTAGACTTGGGGTCTCTCCTGAGATACAATAATATAGAAGTTGTATTGTTCCTGTCCAGCTAGAGAGCTGGCTGGCCCTGGTTAATCTGTATGGGAACATGGCCGGCTCCCATGAGGAGTGCTGGTGAAGGAGAGCTGGCTGGGCTCCCCCCTCTCCTTGCTGGTGGACAAAGTCTGTGGAGGGGCTAGTTTCCTTTGAGAGGGGCTGCTTGGTTCATGTACAGCTCCTTGCAATGGCTGTGAAGACATAGAAGTGCAAGAGGACAGCAAAAAATAAATTGCTGGTGATTCTCTCCAAGGGAAATAGCTGTTAAAAAGCACTCTCAAGTTAAGGACAACCCACTGTAAGCAGCAGGAAATGTGTCACAATATTTGGAACTGTGCTTCCCTCTGGGTGGATTTATAATGCTGTTGCCCTTGGAACCAGTATGGATTTCTCTGTGTGCACAGGCGTGTGGGTGGGTGTTGAGAGAGACAGATAAAACTGTAAGCGACCCTATGAATTTAGGACCAAGGGGGAATACAAATTCAACACTTGAGTCCCTCAGATTATGTGAGAGATGAAAATAAAAATTGAGTAGTGTTTTCATTGTCTTACTACCGTGTCAGAGCTCCTTATTGTGAACTTTCATCTAGTTTGGTCTATGCATACTCACTGGGGGAGAAAGGATGAAGGAATACTATTAGTTTTAAGGAACAGGTCTTTCGGGGACATAGCCTCTCTTAGCATTTCTTAATATCCTGCGAGAAACTTTCACTTTGAACAGTGGCTTTCATAAGGAAGAACTATGTTTTGTGCATAGCCAAGGAAGCAATAGCTGCAGTCTTGGAGCCTTAATGTGAGGGGAAAGAGGGAAAGGATTTCACAATGCATTCTCAAGGCTGGTAATTGGAAAGTTATATCCTCTTTAGCCTTGCCCTCCCACCTCCCTCAGATTACCTCCTTTTCTATTCCTCTATTGGAGGTTATGGCTAGAATTATCCATATGATTCCTAGGTAAAGTTTACTCTGTGTGTGTGCTTTTGTGTTTTCTTTTGCTTTTTAAAATATTATTTTATTTAATTTTATGGAAGAGTGTTTTTGTTTGTTCCTTATAAAATGACTAATGCACCTCTTCTTCCCCCCCCCCCCCCCTTTACCTGAAGTTTAATTATGTAATCACATGTAATGACACTGAGGCAAATCTGAGACAACAGGGTAGCCAGGATGACAGTATATGGGAGTGAGATGAATGTTCTTTTAAGAAACATCTATGAGTGGCCTTGAAACTAGGTAGGTGTAGGTCTAGATAGTTACTGCTTATTCAGTCTTCTTAATAAGAAAGAGGAGCATCAAGTTCTTTACACTGATACAAGGAAAAAGGGTTAAATATGAGAAGAAAATATTTACTGTAAGACTTAATATTTAACTTACACTGTTAAGATATTGTTATGTTTATGGTACTCTCAAGATGTATTCTCTTTGGAAACCAATAAGGATATATGTGTAATAAATATTGTAAGTTATATTATTTTAAAATTCATGTTGTCCATGAGGATTCAAGTTGGTGGAAGACTTTGGTTGCAAGACCCTGGACTTGTATTTTTTTGTGTTTGTTTGTGGTTTGATTGAAGTAAGAATTACTTTATCATTTTAGTACAAGTGGTATGTTTGAAACTTGAAAGCCTCCTTCTCTCTTCTGGGTGTAGTGCTGACTGAGTGTCCTGGTTTCAGCTGGGATAGGGTTAATTTTCTTCTTAGTAGCTGGTACAGTGCTGGGTTTTGGATTTAGTGTGAGAATACTGTTGATAACACCCTGATGTTTTAGTTGTTGCTGAGCAGTGCTTATCCTAAGTTAAGGATTTTTTCAGTCTCCCATGCTCTGCCAGCAAGCAGGTGTGCAAGAAGCTGGGAGGGAGCAGAGCCGGGACAGCTGACCCGAACTAGCCAAAGGGGTATTCCATACCATGGAACGTCATGCCCAGTATATAAACAGGGGGGAGTTGGCCGGGAGGAGCGAATCACTGCTCTGGCATCGGTCAGCGGGTGGTGAGCAACTGCATTGTGCATCACTTGTCTTTTCTTGGGTGTTATTTCTTTTTTTTTTTTGTTATATTCCTTTTCATTACAATTATTATTACTATATTAGTAGTAGTAGTAGTATTATATTTTACTTTAGTTATTAAACTGTTCTTATCTCAACCCACGAGTTTTACCTTTTTTTTTTTTTCCTCCTCCCCATCCCACTGGGAGGGGGAGGGGGAAGTGGCTGCGTGGTGCTGAGTTGCTGGCTGGGGTTAAACCATGACACTGAGCAAATGGAAGTTATGGATAATGGAAACTATGAGACAGGCATCTGAATACTGATATTTGATATATAGTAGCTTTATATTTCTAACATAAGTTGATAATAATACTAGTAAGTTGACTCTGTCTAATTATGTATTCATAAACAGGTATCATGTTGTTATCTTACTAGCACAAAGGATGTGGAGTGTTCTGAAGCACAAACAACCAAAAAGCACAAGCAGAAGAGTCATAGGGGATAGTTTTAGTATCTTCCCCAGGAGTATATTATATAGCACAGTGAGATCCCAAATAGCTGCATGGGAGAAACGTTCTTAACCCATCATGTTAGAAGAATCAGCTTGATTTAAAACATTTATGTTTTGTACCATCTAAACCCATATGATAATGTTCTTTTTTTTGCACGACTAAACAACATATAAAAAGGTTCTAAACCAAAGTATCAGTTGCCAGCAGGTCAAGGGAGGTGATTCTCCCCCTCTACTCCGCTCTTGTGAGAACCCCACTTGGAGTACTGCATCCAGTTCTGGGGTACCTAGTACAAGAAAGACATGGGCCTGTGTGGTGGGTTGACCCTGGCTGGATGCCAGGTGCCCACCAAAGCCACTCTATCACTCCCCCTCCTCAACTGGACAGGGGGAGAAAATAAAACGAAAGGCTCGTAGGTCGAGATAAGGGCAGTTTAATAAAGCAGAAGCAAAGGTTGCACGCGAAAGCAAAGGAAAACAAAAGATTTTATTCTCTACTTCCCATCAGCAGGCGATGTCCGGCCACTTCCCAGGAAGCAGGGTTTCAGTACGCATAGTGGTTGCTCTGGAAGACAAATGTAAATAACGAATGCCCCCCACTTCCTCCTCCTCCCCCTAGCTTTTATGCTGAGCAGATGTCATATGGTATGGAATATCCCTTTGGTCAGTTTGGGTCAGCTGTCCTGGCTGTGTCCCCTCCCAAGATCTTGCCCACCCCCAGCGTGCTGGTGAGGGGGGAATGTTGGAGAGGCAGCCTTGATGCTGTGGGAGCACTGCTCAGCAGTAGCCAAAACCCTGGTGTGTTATCAACACCTTTCTAGCTGCCAATACAGAGCACAGCACTATGAGGGCTGCTATGGGGAAAGTTAACTCCATCTCAGCTAGACCCAATACAATCTCCACCCCTTATTCCATACCATTTGCGTCATGCTCAGTTCCCACATAATTTAATACACACACACATATATATATCTTCTAACCATCCCATCGTATTTAATTCTCATTACTGAAATCCCTTCTTACCAACACTTACGACTTAAACTACATACTTAAACCATCTTTATACCCAACATACAGATTTACACATTCTCATTAACTGCTATCCTCTGTCCTTTAACAGAGCGCTATTACTCTCCCATTCCATGGGCTTCTTGCACTCCTCCAGATGTTCACAAAGAGGCTATGACTTGGGCCCCATCTGTCAAGATGGGTGTTCAGGACAGGAGAAGCAGTATGTTTGATTGTTGGGCACCAACACCAGCTTGGTTTGGGTCATGGTTGCACTCGTCTTGTTCTTTGCGAAACTCACTCTTCGTTGGTTCAGGTCATTCCTGCTGCATTACTTCCTACAACATACAACTCACATCACAGATTATTTTTCCCCCAAGGTTAAATCTCCTTGAGGCACACACCGGGTCTCCCCATCCTTCTGCATTACCCACCAAGTACACCCAGGTCCTTGAGCAAAGACAATCCCACGAATGGGTTTGCCTTTTCCCATGGGAGGAGCAATCCATACCGCCTTTCCCAGCCACTTCCCCATGTACGCTATAGGGACCTTATCTCCTCCCACAGTATGGAGGGGTTTTGTTTGGGCAGGACCAGGACGGTTAGCAGATCCTGTGGTGTTAACCAGCCAAGTGGCTTCTGCTAAATTTGTATCCCAGTGCTTCCATGCCCCATTGCCCAGCACTCTCAACATATAGTCTTTAACAGTCCATTATATCTCTCAGTCTTTCCAGAGGCTTGTGGGTGATAGGGGATGTGATACACCCACTCAAGGCCGTGTTTCTTTGCCCAGGAGTTTAGGAGGTTATTCCGGAAATGAGTCCCATTGTCTGATTCAATTCTTTCTGGGGTACCATGTCGCCACAAAATTTGCCTTTCAAGGCCTAAGATGGTGTTTCGGGCAGTGGCATGGTTTACAGGGTATGTTTCTAGCCAGCCAGTAGTTGCTTCCACCATGGTGAGTATGTAGCGCTTGCCTTGGCGTGTTCGTGGCAGTGGTCCAATGTAGTCAATTTGCCAGGCCTCGCCATATTGAAAACCCATCCACTGCCCTCTGTTCCAGGAAGACTTTACTCATGTGGCTCGCTTGATTGCGGCACATGTTTCACATTCATGGGTGACCTGTGTGATGGCCTCCATGGTCACGTCCACCCCTCGATCACGAGCCCATCTGTATGTTGCATCTCTCCCTAGATGTCCTGATGTTTCGTGGGCCCATCGAGCTACAAATAGCTCACCCTTATGCTCCCAGTCCAGGTCCACCTGAGCTACTTCAATTTTGGCAGCCTTGTCTACCTATTCATTGTTTTGATGTTCTTCAGTGGCGCGACTTTTGGGCATGTGAGCATCTACATGACGTACCTTTAGAGCCATGTTTTCTACCTGGGCAGCAATATCTTGCCACGATGCAGCAGCCCAGATGGGTTTACCCCTGCGCTGCCAATTGGTCTTCTTCCACTGCTGCAGCCACCCCCATAGGGCATTTGCCACCCTCCAGGAGTCAGTAGAGAGATAGAGTACTGGCCGCTTTTCTCGTTCAGCAATCTCTAGGGCTAGTTGGATGGCTTTCACTTCTGCAAACTGACTTGACTCACCTTCTCCTTCAGTGGCCTCAACGACTTGTCATGTGGGACTCCACACAGCAGCTTTCCATTTCCGATGGTTTCCTACCACACAACAGGATCCATCAGTAAACAAAGCATAACGCCTTTCATCTTCTGATAACTCATTATATGGTGGTGCCAAGAGGAGATATGCTTCTGTACCAACAACTTCTGAAGTGGCTCAAACCCCCTCATATGCTGCTAGTATCTCTTTTTCAGTTGGGGTGTAGTGGGCTTCTGATCCTCGATACCCCTGGCTCCAAAACCCTAATGGTCGACCTTGGGTTTCTCCTGGTGTTTTCTGCCAGAGGCTCCAGGTGAGACCATGCTCCCCAGCTGCAGTGTAGAGCACATTTTGCACAGCTGGTCCTGTCCGGACAGGCCCAAGAGCTACCGCACGAGCTATTTCCTGTTTGATATGCTCAAAGGCTTGCTGTTGCTCAAGGCCCCACTCAAAATAGTTCTTCTTTCGGGTTACTTGATAGAGAGGGCTCACAAGCTGACTATAACCTGGAATATGCATTCTCCAGAACCCCACAAGGCCTAGGAAAGCTTGTGTTTCCTTCTTGTTAGCTGGTGGAGACATAGTTGCTATCTTGTTGACCACATCCATAGGCACATGATGGCGTCCATCCTGCCATTTTACTCCCAAGAACTGAATCTCCTGTGCAGGTCCCTTGACCTTGCTTTTCTTTATGGCAAAACCAGCTTTCAGAAGAATCTGAATTACTCTTTTTCCCTTCTCAAACACTTCTTCTGCCTTGTTGCCCCACACGATGATGTCATCGATGTATTGTAGATGTTCAGGGGCATCACCCTGTTCCAGTGCAGTTTGGATTAGTCCATGACAAACGGTAGTGCTGTGCTTCCACCCCTGGGGCAGTCGATTCCAGGTGTTTTGGACACCCCTCCACGTGAAAGCAAACTGTGGCCTGCACTCTGCTGCCAAAGGAATTGAGAAAAACGCATTGGCAATGTCAATTGTAGCATACCACTTGGCCGCCTTCGACTGCAGTTCATATTGGAGCTCTAACATGTCTGGTACAGCAGCACTCAGTGGTGGTGTCACTTCGTTCAGGCCACGATAGTCTACTGTTAACCTCCACCCTCCGTCAGACTTTTGCACTGGCCATATGGGACTATTGAAAGGTGAGTGAGTCTTGCTGATGACTCCCTGGCTCTCCAGTTGATGAATCAGCTCATGGATGGGAGCCAGGGAGTCTCGGTTTGTGCGATATTGTCGCTGGTGTACCGTCCTGGTAGCAATTGGCACCTGCTGTTCTTCAACACACAGCAATCCCACAACGAAGGGATCTTCCGAGAGGCCAGGCAGGGTAGATAGCTGTTTGATCTTCTCTGTGTTCACAGTGGCTACACCAAAAGCCCATGGGTACCCCTTTGGGTCCTTGAAGTACCCTCTCCTGAGGTAGTCTATGCCAAGGATACAAGGGGCCTCTGGGCCAGTCACAATGGGGTGCTTTTCCCACTTGTCCCCTGTTAAGCTCACCTCAGCCTCCAATACAGACAATTCTTGGCATTCCCCTGTCACTCCAGAGATCCAGATGGGTTCTGTGCCCCTATACCCTGATGGCACCAGCGTACACTGTGCACCAGTGTCTACCAAAGCCTTCTGTGGGTCTGATGTGCCAGGCCATCGGATCCACACAGTCCAGTATACCCGGTCATCCCTTTCCTCCTCCTGGCCAAAGGTAGGGACCCTCTATTCCTGTTCCTGGTCAGAGTATTCACTGTCTGACCCTTGCAGTGCCAGACCAGAAGTCCCCTCACCAGAATCAAGGGAGGTGATCTCAGTTCTTCTATGTGTGGGAGATCGCCAATTGCCTTCTTGTGTCTCCACAGCAACTACGCTGACAGCCTTCTTGGGTGACCCCTTCTTAACAGCAGTCTTCCCTCTCAGTTCACGTACACGAGCTTCCAGCTTAAAGGTGGGCTCACCATCCCACTTCCTCATGTCCTCCCCCTGGTCACGCAGGAAGAACCAGAGTGCACCATGCGGCATGCACCTGGGGCTCCCTTTCCCTCTGACCGGGGCAGGAGGGGACTGACTTCTTGGGGCGCCCCTGACAGCCAAGGCGCTGTTCTGTAGGGATGAGGAGGTACAGAGATTTTCTTCAAAGTTTTGGAGCCAAGACGACACTTTCTCCACAGTTGGTGTATCCATATCTGGGCAATACATCGCTGCCAAGCTGTTAGAATATGATGCTGGGGCACTTTGAATCACCTTCCTCCACATGGCCCATGTGCACAGGACATCCTCTGGATCTTTGGAGACCTCATCATCGTCTAGATCACTGTAGATGACTTCCAGCACCACTAATTCTCTCAGGTATTGGATGCCTTCATCTGCAGTAGTCCACTTTCCTGGGGAGTTCACAAGATCTTCCTTGAATGGATATCTTGCCCTCACACTTGAGAGGAGTCGTCTCCAGAGACTGCAAATTGCTGCCTCTTTTCCAATTCCTCTCTCAATCCCCCGGTTTCTAGCAAGAGATCCCAGCTGTTGGGCTTCCTTACCTTCCAATTGCTGACTGTCGGCCCAGCTATCCCAGCATCGGAGCAGCCAGGGAGCAATCCGCTCACCTGGCTGGTGGCTGTAATCTTTCTGCATGTCTCGAAGTTCTGACGAGGTCAGGGACCGGGTAGTTTCTGCTTCCTGTCTAAGTTCTCTCATTCCTTCCTCCCATTTCTTTGCCGAAGGACCGGCTTCTTGAGCAAACCTTTCCTCTTCTTCCTCCTCCCTTACTAATCGAGGTATGGACCCGTTGTTCTCCTTGTCCAGTGTTTCTTTTTCACTACTGGGGCAATTACTGTAGTTGTTGGTGTTGTTTGGGTGCCTATCTCAACCGTGGTGTTCTCAGATGCAGTTTGGGTCCCTACCTCAACCGTAATCCTCTGAGAGTACTGAACTGTGGCTCGATAGGCACAGGCCAGGCCCAGTACAGTGCTAGAAGCTGCTGGTTTTCATTGGGGTAGGCAAGGCACCCTTCTATCAGGTGGCGCGTCAGTTTGCCAGGGTTGCTTGCCTGTTCAGGTGTAAAGTCCCAGGCTATGGGAGGTGATAACCATCCTAGGAATCTGCCCAAAACCTTCCACACACCCTGCCACCCAGGGACCGGCCACCTCAGGGCACATTTCAGTATTGCCTCACCCAAAAGTTGTCTTCTCTTACACCAGGACGAGACCAGATTCCACAAACCCCTTAATATGCCAACAGTATTAATCAGTAGTATTAAACAGCTCACATAAGGGTGAACAAGGACCTCGGGAGCCTGCATAATAAAACCACCCACATCAATCCCGGGTAGGGAGAGGGAGATGTATTCCCTTGTCTTCTCCACAAGATAGCTCTCCCAGCACAGCAAGGCCATCAATGCCAGGGCAAAGCACAGAGCCATTATTTCTATTAACATGTTCCCAAGCTCAGCAAAATAAAGAGATAAGCAGTGCAGCCAACAAACTCCGTGACCCGCACAGGAGCTTGCCACTTAATAACTACTGTAGCTATAGCACGCTTAATACGAAACTGCCGTTGTCGTGCCCCACGTTGGGCGCGAAAAAGAACTGTGGTGGGTTGACCCTGGCTGGATGCCAGGTGCCCACCAAAGCCGCTCTATCACTCCCCTCCTCAACTGGACAGGGAGAAAATAAAACGAAAGGCTCGTAGGTCGAGATAAGGGCAGTTTAATAAAGCAAAAGCAAAGGTCACGTGCGAAAGCAAAGGAAAACAAAAGATTTTATTCTCTTACTTCCCATCAGCAGGTGATGTTCAGCCACTTCCTGGGAAGCAGAGCTTCAGTACGCGTAGCAGTTGCTCTGGAAGACAAACGTAAATAAACGAATGCCCCCCCTTCCTCCTCCTCCCCCTAGCTTTTATTGCTGAGCAGACGTCATATGGTATGGAATATCCCTTTGGTCAGTTTGGGTCAGCTGTCCTGGCTATGTCCCCTCCCAACCTTTTGCCCACCTCCAGCCTACTGGCCTTTGGATGGAGGTGGGGTTGGAGAGGCAGCCTTGATGCTGTGGGAGCACTGCTCAGCAGTAGCCAAAACCCTGGTGTGTTATCAACACCTTTCTAGCTGCCAATACAGAGCACAGCACTATGAGGGCTGCTATGGGGAAAGTTAACTCCATCTCAGCCAGACCCAATACAGCCTGTTAGAGCGGGTCCAGGGGAAGGTCACAAAAATGATCAGAGGGCTGGAACACCTCTCCTATGAAGAAAGGCTGAGAGAGTCGGGATTGTTCAGCCTGGAGAAGGCTCTGGGGAGACCTTATTGCAGCCTTTAAATATATAAATGGGGTTTATAAGAAAGCTGGAGAGAGATTTTTTGCCAGTGCCTGTAGCGACAGGATGAGGGGTAATGGTTTTAAACTGAAAAAGGGTAAATTTAGATTAGATATTAGGAAGAAAATTTTTACCATGAGGGTGGTGAGACACTGGAACAGGCTGCCAGAGAAGTTGTGGATGCCCCCTCTCTGGAAGTGTTCAAGGCCGGGTTGGACGGGCTTTGAGCAACCCTATCATGTGAAAGATGTCC